>NC_056731.1:140073860-140105107 GCF_019279795.1 Protopterus annectens
CCATACCAAGCTAATATCTACAATTTTCCAATATGGGTTTAATGGATATATACTCATTAATACCTGGGGGCACAGAAGCATTTAAACGGATCTGCCACCTTGCCTCTTTTTCCCCCAGTAGTTTCTTTATATTACCACCCCTGGGGTTATGTTTTACCAATTCTAATATTCCAAATTGAAAGGAAGAACAAGTAGCACTGGCATTCAGATGTTTCCATAGGGCATTATTTCCATCCTGTTTCCTTATACTATAACTGTGGTCGTAATTCCTGTTCCTCAAGCACCTGTCAGTTTTTCCAACATAAAAACTTGGACACATAGTGCACTCTGCAAGATAAATCAGGTGTTTGGACCTACAGTTGCCCTTCTGGAATTTAACATCCGTCTTATTAATATTCTCTAATACAATGGAAGGGGTGTTAATAATGTACCTACACTGGTTGCAGGTGCCACATTTGTGTGTACCATTCAGTACTTTATCATTATACTTATACCTATTTTTCTTCTCCAATTGCATTTTCATATTTGTACCATTCCTAAACACAAAATGTGGCTTGTCCCCCACAATCCTGAATATATTGCTGTCAAATTTCATAATATTCCAGTTTTTCTGTATAATATTCTTAATCTCCCTACTAAATGGTGCATATTGTATAACACATGCCCTTTTGAATGATACCTCATCAGAATTAATATTATCTGTACAGTTTGTATATGTTTTCATATTATTGTTGGTGGTTCCCCCATTGTTAGTGGGGCCAACCCCTAAGAGTGGTTTATATTTTTTCCCCCACTCACTTTTTACATAATTGGTGACATCAGTCACCATCCCATCAGGGTAACCCCTACTCCTAAAGAAACCCCCTATCAATTCCAATTCACTGTTTAAATCCATGAAATCTGAGGTCATTCGGGCTGCTCGAATACATTGCCCTTTAATAATATTCCTTTTCTGACCCATCGGGTGGCAACTAGTATATTGCAAATAGGAATTACTAAATGTTTCCTTCCTAAAAATATTAGATTTGAATGTCCCATTGCAAAGTGTTATTCTAGTGTCCAAATAAGAAATGGATTCCCTTTCAACGTTAAATGTAAATTTCAAACTTTGACTACATGAATTTAAGTATTGTTTGAACTCTTCCAACTTCTGCAGATCACCCCTCCAAATTACAAATATATCATCCAGGAATCTGAGGTAGCATATGATATTGCTGAACCATTCAGTGTTGAATATATACTCAGTTTCCCAGTCTAACAAAAAAAGATTAGCATATATGGGGGCACAAGCTGCCCCTATAGCTACCCCTTTCCTTTGTTTATAATAGTCTCCTTCATACATTATGTAGTTGTGTGAAAGAACCATATCCATAAATTCTAATACCAGGGAAATTTTGTCCCAGGACAAATTGCCATATTTCTTAATACTTTGATAAAATCTTGATAGGCCTTCCTCTTGGGGAATACTTGAAAACAGGTCTACCACATCAATAGTTATTAACCACTCCCCTTCAGTGGCTAGACCTGGCTGAAGCCTACCCAAAAAGTCCCAAGAATCAATGACAATATGCCCAATTTTCTTATATATGTGTTTTAACCACATATCAATAACTTTCCCAAAGGGAAACGTCTTGGATGCACTACCAGATATTATTGGCCTAAAAGGGGGATGAAAACAGTCCTTATGTACTTTAGGAATCCCTACAATGGTACTAATTATGGGGAATTCCGTTCTTAAAAAATTGTATAAGTCACTATCAATTCTATCTTCCAATAACAGGTCTTCTAGGTACAAGTCTATCTTGTGGTACCCAATATTTACCTCATTAAGGGAGAATATAATATAATTACCTGAATTCAACAGAATACTATTAATTTTGTTTATATAATCATTACTAGGGTATATAACCGCCCCACCCCCCTTGTCAGGTTTCATAATTCTTATATTATGATTGTTTTGGAAGTCTTTCAATATTTTAAATTCATTCCTAGTAAGGTTATATTTCTTATTGCCTATACTACATTTATTACCATATTGGTAGATCTCTTCCGTAACCATTTTTTCAAATACACCCAACATATTGTTTAGTGGGGGTGTATATACACTTTTCTTCTTGAACTCTACTTCTCCCCTGGTTTCGTTACCATCAAAAAAGATGGCTAAATTCAGTTTCCTTAAATATTTTTTAAAATATACTATATAGTCAACTACATTTATTTTCGTGTTGGGAACATACTTCATCCCTTTAGATAAAAGTGTAAAATGTTCCTTTTTAAGCTCAACACTAGAATAATTGTATATATTAAAATCACCATACCTACTGGTGATATCATTAACTTTCACAATGCAATGATCATTCACTACTGGTCTTGACTTCTGTAAGCCCCCTGTCTTCCCCTGTATCTCCCACTTTCCATTCTTATTCCTTGGTGCCCCTCCCTGCTGGGGACCTCCCATCTTGTATCCTCCCCTAAAAAATCCGGGGACTGGGGCATCCTATATTGCTCATCCCCTCTGTAATTCCTTCTATTTCCTTTATTCTGGAATACTCCATTTCCTTTAGTGTAATATCCATTTTTATTAATGTTATTGTACATATTAGTTTTATGGTTGATTTTTTCCCATCTATACACATTCCCCTTCCTATATTGATCAATATCCCTTTTCATTTTGCTACATTTCCTCTCATACTGTTTCATGACCTGACTTTCAACCCATGTGTATTGGGAATTTAAAAACAGATGTTAAGTTGTCAATCTTGCCTTCATTCTTGCTGGATGGGTTCGGAGCCGATCCTCGGCTCCGACTCGGCACTTGCTTTAGCTTGAGAACTCCTTTTACCAGCTCGAGGCAACCCTATATCCCATGATGCAAGGCGGAACTACCTCAGATCTCGTTTTCCGCTTAGCGAAAGAGGTCTCCTTTGCCAGCTGAGGTAAGTTGATATTTTCAGAAAGCTTAGTCAGGGATTTATTTCTCCCTTTTTCCCCTTTTTATAGTGTGTAGTGTTTCTACAGCCCACCCTATTTCCCTTATAGTTAAAAACTTTTAAATTCTTTTTTATAATTCTAAAAGAGTTTTCAGTTAGGCCTAGACCCCTTGCTTAATCCCTACCTGTGTGTCTGTGTGTTTGGGGATTAGTTGTGTGATTGTTGGGGTGTGTGTGACTTTCTTCCTCTAGGACTATGTCTAAGGAAGGCAAGGTCTCAGGCTTCAAGAAGTGTGACTCGTGCTGTCAGAAAATGTCTCTGACAGACGGTCACACTTCTTGTGTTTACTGCCTGGGGCCTTTGCACCTGCAGGACTCCTGTGCTTTGTGTCACTCTTTTAGCCAGAGAGTCCTGCAGGAAAGGAGGAATAAATTGATCCTCCGTGGCTTGCTTAAGCCAGAAGGTTCTCCCTCTAAAACAGGGTCCAGTAAACCTTCTAAGCCTCCGAAGGTTCAGGCTAAAGTGTCTAAGCCTCCTCCGGTGGCTCCGGCTCCGTCGGAGCCGAGATCGGCTCCGGCTGGAGCCAATCTTTCTGCTTCTAAAGTAGTGGGCTCGGCACCGATCGGTTCCGACACCCAATCTACTGTTGCCTTGTCGGCTCCAGCTGGAGCCGACACCTTATCCAGCATCGGAGCCGAGAAACCTTCGGCTCCATCTGGAATTCAGGGGACTTCGGCTCCGATGACTTCGTCCCGAAAGATCTCGGTCCCCTCTGCTGGAGAGTATCCACTCGGCTCCGGGGTCTCCTCTTTTGTCGGAGCGGAGCCATCGGAGCCGATCTTCGAGATCTTCCAGGCTGTCTGACCACGACTTAGAGAGGGTGGTAAGCAGGCTGTTAAAGTCGCAGGCACTGGCCCAAATGCTCCATAGCCCGTCTCAGCAGACTTCGGCTATTGCTTCACCCCTTGAACTTCCTCCTCCGACTCCCCACCAGAGTTCGGAGCCGGAGTTTCTCGGGACAGCGACTGTTTCGGCGCCGGAACCGATACATCCTTCGGCTCCATCGTCTTCGGCTCCGATCTCCTCCCTGAGACCTTCCTTGGAGGGATCTGGTCGTCGAGTTTCCCTGGTCGGCTCCGAGGGGGCTAGTGGCATCGGACCCTTGTCCGACCCCGCTCTCCCTCTCGGGGCTTCGGCCTTGGTAAGCTCGGCACTGGCATCGGCCTCGGAGCCTTCCCTCTCAGTGGAGCCGGGAATTCCTGTTTCCTCGGAACGGGGATATTCCGGTCTCCCGGGGAGGGGAGCCTTTGAGGTGATGAGGAGTGTCCTGGCTCCTGAGCCAGGTCAACGATCCATCCCTCTAGCTCCTCCCTCTTTGGTGCCTGTAGACACCTCTTGCCAGCCTCTTGCTCTCAGGCCCAGGGATCCATCGCCCCAGGTTTCCCCACTGGGAATTTCCTCCTCTTCTGAAGTTTCTCCTGATCCTGCAGGTGAACCCCCTCGGAAGAGGACGTATAAGAGGAAACACACAGACTCCCCTGAGTCTACTACATCTGATACCAACTTAGATGAGTCGGAGGGTTCCCCACGATCCCCCTCTGAGGAAGTCTCCTTTCAGACATCCTTGAGCTCCTCAAACAGAGGGGGAATTGGCCATCCATTGATCCCTCCGAGGATGAGTCGGTATACCTGGAGGCTTTTGGATCCTGACCCTCCACCTCCTGGGTGTCTCCGCCTTTCGACCCACTTATGCAGGTAGTGGCTCGAAAGGCGTGGGCAGCTCCAGATTCTGTGGAACCTGTCCCCAGGAGGCCATCCAAGTTTATTACAGCCCCTACGGACAAACAGTTTCTTTCCAAGGGCGTTTCTGTGGATGCTATGGTGGTGGCGGCCGCCACTAAGAAGGAACTTGCGGATCCTTCAGTACCTGTCCATCCTCCTAACAAGGATTCTAGGACCATGGACAGGTATGGAAAGCAGATGTTTTCTTCAGCGACCTTTGCTATGCGTTCGCTAAACTACCTTTGTCACTTCACCAGGCTTCAAAGAGATATTCTCAAGGAACTAGGTGAAGTAGTCCAGGATCCTTCTGCTGCTGGGGCTCAAGAAAAGATTGCCTCACAGCTAGCAATCCTGAATTCCTTATCCAACTCCTCCATGCGGCTCATATCCTATGCGGCCGATGGAGCGAGCAGGGCCGCAGGCACAGGAGTGGCTCTTAGACGTCAAGCCTGGATGCGGCTTTGTAATTTTGCGGACCCCTTTAAGGCGTCCTTCACCAATACCCCTTTGATGGTTCGGCTTTGTTGGGACCTCAGGTGAAGGATACCTTGACCAGGTGTGAGCAGGACGGTAAAACTCTTTCTGCCGTTGGAGTCCATTTTTCCACCCCTTCTAGACCATATCCCAAGGGTCAAAGGGAGGGAAGATGTGGTTCATAAAGCCCAAGGAGCTACACCGGACACACGTGGTCAGTTTACCCCCAGAGGCAGAGGGGGTAACAATAATAGACGCCACCCTAGAGGCAGGGGGGGTCCTCAGAACCAGGGCAACAGGGAGTCTCTTCCTGAGAAGCCCTTTCAGCACCCCTGAGGTGTTGCCCAACTGTCCACCCTTGGAGGCAGTCGGGGGAAGGATTTCGCTGTACCCAGTAGCCTGGCATTTCCTTTCACAAGATATGTGGGTACAGTCGATCATATCCGAGGGTTACAAAATCCCCTTCGAAAGGTATCCCGTACCTCAACAATCCCTTCCAGACATCTCACCCGGTCAAAGGGATTTGACAGAACAGGAGGTTTCAAAGCTCCTAGGAAAAAGAGCCGTCCAGACTGTTCCGGCAGACCAAGTAGGATCCGGCGTCTACTCGAGATTCTTTTTGGTCCCCAAAAGGATGGGAGATTGGAGACCAATATTAGACCTGAGCAGTCTAAACAGATTTGTCAAGAAGGCAAGATTCCGGATGGTCACGCTTCAGTCCATTCTGCCCTTTCTGGGCAAGGACAACTGGATGTGCTCTATAGACCTTCAGGACGCGTACTATCACATAAAGATTCACAGGCGCTCCAGAAGGTTTCTCCGCTTTCGGCTAGGGACCAGTCATTACCAATTCAGAGCCCTGCCCTTTGGCCTCACTTCAGCCCCCAGAGTGTTTACCAAATGCATGGCAGTGGTCACAGCTCATCTGAGACGCCAAGGATTCCAGGTGTTTCCTTATTTAGACGACTGGCTCCTCTCCGCCACCACCAGGTGTCAGCTTCTTCAGAACAGAGACTACACTCTGCAGCTTTGCAGGAGTTTGGGAATTTCAGTGAATTTTGAAAAATCTTCTCTGTGGCCTTGCCAATCTATCACCTTTATAGGCGCAGAATTAAACACCGTCAAAATGTTAGCCAGACTAACAGATCAAAGAATTCTGGACATCCAAAAATTAATTCGGATTCTATTGCAGAGCAGCAAGGTCAAAGCCAGATTGATACTAAAGGTTCTAGGTCTTATGGCTGTGGCCATTGTTCTTCTACCATTGGCTCGCTTCAACATGCGTCTTCTGCAGTGGATGTTATTCACTCAGTGGTCGTTCCACAGTCTTCCGATGAGGCACGAAATCTTAGTCACACAATCGTGCAGAACTCATCTGAACTGGTGGATATCTTCCCCTCTTCTTCATCAGGGCCGACCCTTTGTTCCCCCTCCTCCGGTTGCCACAGTTACTACGGATGCCTCTCTGATCGGGTGGGGGGGGCATTATCAGGGCAGGATGGTCCACGGGATGTGGCAACCCATAGAATACCATCTGCACATAAATGTCCTGGAGATGAGAGCGGTGCTTTTAACGTTGCAAGCCCTCAACGACTTTCTTCCCACGGGGACTATTGCAGTACAAACGGACAACATGTCCGTGGTCTGGTACATCAACAAGCAGGGCGGGACCAGGTCCTATCCGTTGTGTCGAGAAGCTCTCAGACTTTGGCAATGGGCAATCTCCTCTCATCGGTTACTGATAGCAACGCACATCCCCGGCAGGTCCAACCTCTTGGCGGACAGGCTGAGCAGATCCATTCTCATGCCTCACGAGTGGTCTCTCAATCAATCTGTAGTGGATCAGATTTTTCTGAAGTGGGGCACACCTTGTTGCGATCTTTTTGCTACACCCCAAAACAACAAGTGCCCCGATTTTTTCACCCTCTTTCCCCTACCAGGCCAACCCCTGAGAGACTCTCTAACCCAGATTGGCCCCGGGGACTTCTGTACGCTTTTCCTCCCTTTCCCTTGATTCCACAAGTCATTCAGAAAGCCACCATTTTGAGGGTCAAGTTGATTCTCATTGCCCCTTACTGGCCTCGACAAATTTGGTTTCCGTCTCTGCATCGTCACCTCCTGGTGCAGCCCTGGCATCTGGACCCAGTTCCGGATCTCCTGATCCACCAGTCGGGTCAACAGCACCGGGCCATTCATTCTCTCAACCTCACTGCTTGGTTGCTCCACTTCCTTCCCTAGCCAGGCTTCCGATGATCTCTGATTCCGTCAGAGACATCTTAGTGTCTTCTTTAAAGTCGTCCACCAGAACTGTTTATGCTAGCAAGTGGCGACGTTTTTCTATTTGGGCAACTTCCAGGAATATTGATCCCTTTACTGCTCCTGTGCATTCTGTTTTAGATTTCCTGGCTGAGGTTTTTCAGTCAGGATCTTCTTCATCTACAGTTAAAGTTCAACTGGCTGCTATTTCTAAGTATCATGTTGGCTTGCATGATAATAACATTATGTCTCATAGATTATGCAAGGCCTTTCTGAGAGGAGTTTTTCTCCTAAAGCTGCCGATAAAGCATCCTCCTCCGCAATGGGATCTAAATTTAATGTTGGCATCCTTGATGTTACCTCCCTTCGAACTGTCTGCTTCATGTTCTTTGAAATTATTGACCTGGAAAACTATATTTTTACTGGCTGTCACTTCAGCAAGAAGGGTTTCCGAGATTCAAGCTCTCTGCATCCGTTCCCTTACTTGGTTTTCATAAGGACAGGGTATCCTTAAGAACGAACCCGTCCTTTCTCCCCAAAGTTGTGTCTCAAACCAATATTAATCAATCCATAGATCTACCAGTTTTTTTCCCAAACTATTCTGACAGAGCTGAACAAAAGCTTCATTTTTTGAATGTCCATCGTCAGCTCAGGTACTATTTGCATAGAACGAAACAATTCAGGAAATCGGACCAATTATTTGTCTCCTATGCAGAAAGCAGGATAGGTCTCCCAGTGTCTAAAGTGACCTTATCCAGATGGTTGTCTTCCACCATTTCCTATGTGTACTCTCTCAGAGGCAAGCAGCTATCTTCTAAACCGAAAGCACACTCAACCAGGAGTCTATCCACTTCTGCAGCCTTTCAGGATAGACTACCCATTGATACCATTTGTGCAGCAGCTACTTGGGCCACTCCTCATACCTTTGTTTCTCATTACAAGTTAGACTTGGCCTCCAGAGACAGGGCCAGTTTTGGTTCCACAGTTCTCAAGAGTCTGTTCCATTGAGCCACCCAGGATACAGGTGCTAGGGACGCGGTCCCATCCAGCAAGAATGAAGGCGAGATTGACAACTTAACATTTAGAAGTTATGTACCTACCATAACGTTCCATGTTAGTTGTCTTCTCTCGCCTTCTTTCTTGCGTCCCTCCCTCCTTCCCCCTGGCCTGGACAGATCTTGAAGAGTTCCTATCAGGTTGTTTCCTCCTGAGCCTTCATTAGAGGACTCTTTATTATGGACTTGGGTTTCCTAAATATGTTAGGTTAGTCCTTAGCAGGGTAGGTTAGCTACCAAACGAGATCTGAGGTAGTTCCACCTTGCATCATGGGATATAGGGTTGCCTCGAGCTGGTAAAAGGAGTTCTCAAGCTAAAGCAAGTGCCGAGTCGGAGCCGAGGATCGGCTCCGAACCCATCCAGCAAGAAAGAAGGTGAGAGAAGACAACTAACATGGAACGTTATGGTAGGTACATAACTTCTAATTCAAATTCATCAAAAAGTAAATCATTTTCTATAGTATTATTAAGTTGTTCAAGTTCAGACATTAAAATACATATTTTCTTATCATTACAACTGACTATAAACTTCATAAATGAAAAGCCAAAATTATCAAACATTTTAGCACATTCTTCTTTGGTACTAACATCCAAATCTATCCCCATGGGATGCTTGAAAAATCTCAAGCCCATGGGTAAAATAGCACTGTCCAAACACTTTTTTAAGTACATATTTTCTAGCTGTAAACTTTTCAATACTTTTAACTTTTTACCAAAATCAAAAATAATGTCCTTAAGTGTTTTATTCACAACCCCATCCTTGTCATTACTACTTTCCTTGTTTTCGGGTCCAAACCCTCCTTCAAAATTGAAGTCACCAGCCATAAAGTTATTAAAATTGTATCGACCCTTATCGTTTCCAAGATTTCTGGTATAGGCATGTTTAACAGTACCTGCACGCATGTCCTGGGTCCAATGGCGTACGTCTTCTTCGGCACAGTCCACTTAGGTTTAGCACCCGAGATATTGTAGTCGACCTCCGATCCACATCCACCTATCCTTGTGGGACACCCTACACTCTGGTTGTCGCCTTGGTGGGATCCATAAGAGGCTTCTCCGTTCAGCAGTACGCCATTCACCTGACCGTTGGGTAAGGAATCCCCATTACATCTCTGGACCTGCGTGCAATTTGGAATATTAGAATTGGTAAAACATAACCCCAGGGGTGGTAATATGAAGAAACTACTGGGGGAAAAAGAGGCAAGGTGGCAGATCTGTTTAAATGCTTCTGTGCCCCCAGGTATTAATGAGTATATATCCATTAAACCCATATTGGAAAATTGTAGATATTAGCTTGGTATGGTATTTTTTAAATTAAATAAAAAATAAATATTTATATTAATATAATTTATATTGTATATGTATATTGTATATAAATAGACATTATATGAACTTTGTTCATTTTTATTAATAACATCATACTATTTTATTAATTTTAATTAATTGTATTCAATATCAGGTATTCATGGCAATAGGGAGTATAGAATTTTAGCACTAGCACTTTAAGGACTAATTATTGAGTTAAATGTTTTAAATGTGATTGGTTTGAGTATGTATTTAAGAAAAACCTTGTATGTAGAGTATTGTTCTGATGAAGTCTATTTTATTAGATGAAAGCGCTTAACCTGTATGTTTTTAGTCAATAAATCGAGTATTCTCATTAATTTCTTTAATTAATAATTCTTGCTTCAATAGGGGCTTATATTCTGTATCTCTTTTCTTTATAACTTCTTTTTTGATCTTCTCAACTATCTTCTCTGGATACCCTCTTTCTACAAACATGTTTTTGATGTTGTTAATTTCTTTGATAAAATCATTTGGGTCTGAAGTCATCCTTGACACCCCGATCATTTGGCCCTTTATTATATTCTTTTTGATGTGAGGTGGGTGGTCACTTTCAAGGTGAAGGTATGAATTAGAATAACAGTCTTTTCTATAAACATTAGATTTGTATTCCATCTTAACATAATCCTTGTTTATCCTGACGTCTAAATAATGCATCACATCTTTATTACTATCAAAAGTAAATTTTAAAAAAGTAGTACTATTATTTAAAAATTCCATGAATTCACTAATTGTTTCATTAACACCATCCCATACAATAAAAATATCGTCCAAGAACCTGTAGTATCTTACTATGTTGTGTTGAAACCTAGAATGGAAGACATACTGTAATTCCCAGTATAGCATAATAATATTGGCATAGATGGGGGCGCAGGCTGACCCCATTGCCACTCCATCCAAATGGTGATATATTTCTCCCTGAAAGTAAATGAAGTTGTATTTCAAAACCAACTCCATATGTTCCAGTACCAGTTTAAATTCATCTGCCTTCAGTATTTGGAATTCCACAAGCATTTTTTCAAACCATTCTAGTCCCTCTTGATGAGGAATGACAGAAAATAAATCTTTCACATCTATGGTCACAAACAGAAACTCATCATTATATGGAATAGATTTGAATTTTTCCAAAAAATCCCATGAGTCAACTAAAATGTGGGGATATTTAAGATGAAATTTTTTAAATTTTGTGTCCACATAAATAGCTAAGGGCTGTCTTAGAACCCTGTGATGTCACTATTCGTCTCATAGGAGGGTTGTCAATCTGCTTATGTATTTTCGGAATTCCAAAAATTGCGGGAATAATAGGTTTGACTACCTTTAAAAAATTGTACATCTCCACATCAATTAATCCTTGTAATAAGTTGTCCTCCAAAATAAGATCAAATTTTTGATAGGAAATATTAAGTTCATTTCTGGATATAGTACAATATCTATTATCAGTATTTAAAATGTTTAACATTTTATTTGTGTAGTCCCAGTAATCCATCAAAACTGCCCCTCCCCCCTTATCAGGTCTCATGACTCTAATGTTTCGATTAGTACTTAACTGGTGTAATAAACACTTCTCTTGCTTACTCAAATTGTACTTTTTCTTTTTCATATCACCATATTCTTCTTTTAGGGTGTTAATAACACATTTTTCAAAATTATATATATCCTGTTGTAAGGGGGGATTGTAAGTACTTTGTCTTTTTAGGGACTTCTCCATTGTTGTTGGGTGGTCTTGAAACATTACTGCTAAGTTTAAATTCCTGGTGAAAAGTTTTATATCCAGAACTGTCTCTTCAAATCTCAGTATTTTGGTTGGTACAAAAGTGAAACCTTTAGTAAATAGTTTGAAAAAAAGTCTGTTATTTCTAGCTCAGTATAATTGTAAATGTTAAAATTATTTTTAGTGTGAACAATGTTATGACTGTTAACACCATGGGGTTCATAAAATATTTCTTCTTCAGTGTTGTTAAACTCAATTATATCTTCATTAGATGATACTTTTTCTTTGTCTATAAGGGTATCCTTTGTATCTTCCCTTTTCTCCTCAGTTCCATTCATCTCCCTTGAAAAACCCATGTGCAGGGTGACTACCTCATCCCTGTTCCCCTCCTGTATCTTCCTCTCCCCTCTTGTCCATACGGTTGACCTGTCACCTCCGCATAAGACTGTTGTCTGTTCTGATTTCTTATCCTCTCGGACCGTCTTGGCCCTGGACTGTCCCCTAAAGGGTCCCCTGTTTCTTCAAAAACATAATGGTCCCTCTCTGTTCCTTTATTTTGTACCTCATACTGATCCATTTTGGTAAAATGTGAATCCACCCTCCCTCTTTGTGCTTTGAAGTGATTAAAGTTAACACTCCTAGGTTGCCTATGCTTGTGAAAAATCACATAGGCTTTCCCTTCGTGGTAATCAAAGTAAAGATATTGATATTCCTAGACTGGTTTTAACCTACCACTATGACATAGGATGGATACAAAGAAGTATAAATGGAATATGGAACATGTTCAATAGGATACCAACCAGAACTGATATATTTCGACAGCAATTAAAATACAGTTTTAGGAGAAACATGAACCTAAAGAATATCTTGGAAAAGGAAATAATATTAACAAAGTCAATCAAGGGGCAAGCAACAAGGTAGGGACCCACAAATGTGGAAGATGTGCTCAATGCCCATTTATACTAGGAGAAAAGGAACTATACATTCCTAATATAGGTTTAAAGTTGAAGAGTTACTCATACTCCAGTTCTTACACCAAAGGGGTGGTATATGTGGCATTTTATATGACATGTGGGGCACATTATGTTGGAAAAACGGAGAGAAACCTGAGAAGTCGTATATACGAACATATTAGAGACAATAAGAAGAATGTGAATAATGCTATATACAGACATACCCTGAAATGTGCAAACATGAATATAAATTTCTGGGTCTTAGAGGTGGTCAAACAGAGTGAGAGGGGTGGTGACTGGGAGACATTCCTGGAATATAGAGAGATGATGTGGCAGATTAGAATAGATTCCTGTGTCATTTTAGGAATGAATGATCACATTTCCATCAAACCAGCCTTAAAATTGTTGTCTCAAAACCCAAAGAGAAAATAGAAATACTAAGAAGAATAAGTAACAAGAATAGATAATAATAATTCATAAACTCATTAGAAAGGAGTTTTATTTTATTATACAAGTTTTACCAATACAAACTTCATTAATATAAATTTTATTATATAAATTTTATCAATACAATTTATATCAATTTTACTATTTAAATATTTTACATTTGATTGTACTATGACATATTTATTGAATAAATTATATACTACTTCATAGATAATATTTAATATTTAATACTTAATACACAATTATATTCAAGAAATAAGTCTAGTTCCAAATTTTATGAAAATAAGAATTTATGAAAACAAGAATAAGTATTAGTTTTTACATGTATTCAAATGTATTTATATGTATTTATATGTATTTATTGTTTACGCTACATTATTGATGATGACACAGCATTTGGAAGCATTTCTATGGGAGTTCATGTTTTGAGTGCCAATTTTGAAGGAATAGGAGATAGAGAGAGATTATTTAAGTGTTTTTTTTTAATGAAAATGAATGGATTCTGATGAAGTCTCATGTTAAGAGATGAAAGCGCGCTAAATCCAATTGTACTTTTGTTTTTTATTTTATTTTCGGTATTGATATTTTTACATGTACTGTGGTTCTATCCTGTACGTTTGGAATAAAGTGTTTCAGCTGGTTCCGGGTGTTATAGTGGAATTACTATTAGAGGACAGCCTTTATCGCTACCTGGCAGCGTATTTTGATCCTTGGTACATGTATATATTCATTTATATATATATATATATATATATATATATATATATCGATAGATAGATATACACATTTATATATATATATATATATATATATATATACATATACATACAGATTTATATATATATATATATATATATATATGTATATATATATATATATATATATATATATATATATATATATATGTATGTATGTATATGTAGATATATATATATATATATATATATATATATATATATATACATGTAAATATATATATATTTACATTTTATATATATATATATATATATATATATATATATATATATATATATATATATATGTATACATACACACACACACACACACACACACACACACACACACACACACACACACACAAACAGATAAAGGATGCATCCAGTTGAGGAAGCATGCCAATGGCCAAATATAAGGCCATTGGCATTATTATGTTTTGCAAAATAATAAAAAACAATTTTTTTCCCCGATCTTCGATGTTTAAGTGTAGCGCAGCGCCGCGCAAATGTGCGGCACTCTAAAAACCAGAAAAAAAAAGCCTCAAAATAGGCATTTTATTAAATATATTCATCTGCCATGAAGGTGAATGGCAGGCTGAAGACAACATGGGTACTGAGTAGAGGTTGCTAAGGGGGGAAGCTCAGTTTGAGAGATGTAACCAAGCATTAGTAGGCAATTCTATGCAAATGAATATACGGATAGTGAATCCCAATTTTACCTGCCATGTGAACCATGTCCGTAGAGTGTAAGAGTAGGATGAGGGGAGTAACAGAGTAGAAGATAGGTGACATCATGAAGGGGGTATGTTACAAAGACTGTAAGCTTATTGGAGCAGAGTGGCATATGATTGCTGTGAGTTACTCAGGACTGGGAGAGGCGTGTCTGCAGTTGTCTGAACTGAAACCCAGAAACTGAAGGTGTACGCCGTGGCTATCACTAAAGTTTCTTGCAAAGATGCTTACACTGTGTGTGCGCGTGTACGCACCTGTAAACCCATCTAAGCCTGTGTGAGCGTGTGTGCGCCTGTGTAAGCCTGTGTAAGGCTGTCTAAGCCTGTATGTGCACATGTGCACCCGCCTAAGCCTGTGTAAGGCCATGTAAGCCTGTGTAAGGCTGTGTGCGCGCGTGTGTGCTTGTTTGTGCGTCGCTGCCCCCTGTGGAAACAGAAATGGAAAAGGAAGGAAAAGAAGTTGTAGGAAGTTAACCAAGGAGAACTATCAGAGCTGCCAGGTGAAATCAATCAGAATCAGCCAATTACACAGGCAGTACACTAGCCCAGCCCAGCACTTAAAACTCTGCAAACAACATTCCCCCATGTTTTTCTCAGAAACACTGCAGATTACAAAGAGAAGTGAAAACTTAAAAAGCTTAACTCAGAAAAAAAATGTTAGGGGCTGCCATTGCTATTATAAGGCAACATGTGCAAGATGCTGAGGGTGGTGCCATTGCAAATGTTGCTGAGCAACCCACAGTGAGGAGACAGAGAAGAGTGTACAGACCCAGGGTAACCTACCAGGGGCTACATGAGCTGGAGATAGTGGAGCGCTATAGAGTGGACAGAGACCTCCTGCAGCAAATTGTTGAGCTGTGCAGGCCACGCCTCACACACAGAACCAACAGAGGTGAACCCATCCCAGTGGAAAACAAGGTATGTGTTGGCCTAAGAATATTAGCAACAGGTACCTTCCAGAGACCAACTGGTGATATGATGTGGCTTTCACAGGCATCAGCATCCAGGGTACTGCACCAGTTCCTGAATGCCATGTCAGCACATGTCGGTGATCATGTATATTTCCCCAATTCCTGTGAGGTATTGGCCAGCAATATGCGCCTCTTCCAGCAAATAGCAGAATACCCCGAGGTAGTGGGTGCAATTGACTGCACGCACATACACATCAAAGCACCAGCCAGTGAGTGGGGTAAGGCCTACATCAACCGCAAGGGCTTCCACTCCATCAACTGCCAGGTCGTGTGCGATTCCCAGGGCATAATACTGAATGTGTGTGCTGGCTGCCCTGGAAGCTACCATGATTCCCATATCTGGCATCTGACACAGCTGTACCAGACATTTGCCAATGGGGACATCCCTGACGGTCACCTAGTGGGGATACTGGATACGCACTGGAGCTATGGCTGATGACACCCATCAGAAATACACACACACCTGAACAAGAACTCCATAATGAGGCACAAGCACGAAATGTAATCGAGCGTGTGTTTGGGATGCTCAAGTCACTGTTCCGGTGCCTGGACACATCTGGTGGAGCCTTGCAGTACTCACCAACTACATGTACCCAAATTGTCATGGTATGTGCCATGCTACACAATATGATCCTGTGAAAACAGCTGCAGCAGGAACAGCATGAGGCAGGGCCACACAGCCCCCCACCATTGCCAAGGCCTGCACAGGCACAGAGTGACTCGGAGGGGGAACAACCTGAGCCTGCCCCAGTAGGCAGAAGGAGGCGTGCCCAGTATGCCTTGGCCTTGGCAAAGAGGCAACGCATAGCACATACACTGGCTCAGTAGGAACCCTGGAAATGATATCTCTCTCTGACTCGCACATAAAATAAAAGGGATGCCTAACTTGACACTACCTGTTTCCAAACATGTATAGGGAGTGTAGTATGTGCATCCGACATAGGCAGCCCTGCAGCACCACTTGAGGCATGATTGCCATTTTTTAAGCAATATAAAGCAGTGCTAAGCAGCATTTACCAATATTTAGTATATGTAAACAAAATTGCCCGTGTTAACTAGCACAATGTTGGGCAACGTTGAGCAATGTTGGGCAAGGTTGGGCAAAGTTCTGCAAAGTTGAGCAAAGTCAGGTAAACATGCTCGTATTTGCTTTACTGTTCCTTAAGCAGTCTGGTCTGCCCAGCATGAAAATAAAAAGCAGTGACAGGGCTCGAACCTAGGATACTGTGCACTATAGTCACAGTACTGAACCACTAAGCCATGATGGCATTTCATTGGCACTGACACAGCAGGACAATTGTACACTAATGCAAACACAAAGAAATGCTGTATCATGCCCCTAAAGAGGCATATGGGTAACCTCCCCCACAGGCCTATGCAGACAGAGAACATCAGGCCAAGCGGTGTGATGTGGGTTGTGTAGGCTATGAAGTCGCAATCTAATATATGTGACATTGGACACTAGGATTTGTAGCACAGTAGTATGCCTCAAGCCAGTATGATAGGCAACAGTACAGACTGAAATGGTGTTCCATACATAGCAGTGCAGGCATAGCAAATGTGTATAAGTGTCAGGTGAAACCTTCATCCCATGTACACCCACAGTAACAATCAGGTGTGCCCCCGGGTAGAAATGTGCAAAGAATAGCTGTCCCCCCTGTATGTAGAAATGTTGATAAGTCTATGCAAAGTGTCTCATGGAAGCCCTGTAGGCACAGCATGATCCCTGTTGATCTATGACACAAAGGTGAGCCCTGCTATAAAAATACAACTTGATTTACCATACACATATAGTATAAATGCCTATACTGGGCGTGCTCACACACTCCAACAAATGTAGTGGATTTCATTCAGCATCACACTGAAAGGTCATACTGGGCATGCTCACACACTTACAGAAAAGAAGCAAATGTCAGGCAGCAACATACTGAAAGTTCATACTGGGCATGCTCACACACACAGGCTAAATACGGATGTGATAATAAGGGATCTATGGACAAATGTGGATAGTCATCTCTACTTCCAGAAACACATTCACAAAGTGGTCAGAAAATCATGCCATGTGTTCACACAAACTGCCAAGGTCTGTGCATGTAGGTCAAAGGAGGTTCCCACTACTCAGCGGTCATCAGACCTGTCAAAGAGTACCACAACACACTTGCGATGAATCTGACTAGGCATGTTTAGCAGCCAGAAAGACCACTGAAGTACCTTAACAAGAGGATTACTGGCCTCAAATAGTTGCCCCATGCAACAAGACTGAATGTAACCCAATCTGTACTCTGTTGCATACTGTCAACCCAGGCGATCTCTGCCCAACAGACAGGTCCATGTCATGGCTACACTCAGATCTGTTCTGAGTTACAGCTCAATGGCACTAAATATACAGACCCAACTGATATTGCCAACATCCTGGCAGATAGGATCAGTGTTAACTTTACCCCCCCCCCCACCCATGAAAGAGCACATCTCTATAATGGAAGACTGCAAAGTTGCTGTCATCACGGCTGCACAGGTAAAAAACACTCTCCAAAGCCAGTATCACAGCAGCCATGGGACCAGATAACATCCCAGGCTGTGTAGCATCTACTTCCCTGAAGTAAAATTTAACATGGAAGGTCTGTGGCAACTGAAGTTTCCAGAGGACTGCAAACTAGGAGCCATAATTGTAAACACTAAAGATGTGGACATCCTACAAAAGGGCCTCACCGAGACAGATGGCTGTTGTCAAAGCCATGGGCTCTAGCTCATTGCCAAAAGGTGCATTGTCATCCCCTTTGTTAAAAACTATATAGCCAAGAACTACAACATAGGTGGTAGTATACTTCATACTGAAAGTGTGACAAGAGACCTTGTGTCACAGGTGGACAGTGGACACAACTGTGATAACCACATTCCCACAGTAGTCAGGAAACCCTCCTATGTGGCACACCTCATCACAAAATGTGTCTCATGCAGAATAGAAGAGGACATTGTTCCCCTCTACTCATCACTCACTAGAACTATAATAGAGTACAACGCCACTTCTGCTATGTACCTCACAAGACAACCACAACAACCGGAAAGCCTGCAGCAATACCTCACAAAGAGCATTAGCGGCCTGGAATACATGCCATACACAGACCATCTCAAAATGCTCCATCCGTACTCCGTTGCATATCGCCTATTCAGAGATGTTCACTGCCTAACATACAAAGCTATGTCAAACACAGAGCTGTTGGACATACTCCACTTAAAACACTCACAATCTCTCTGACCTTCTGACCCAAAACCACGAGTGAAATACAAAAGGAAGGGGTGTACCCATTTACCTTATGGATACCCACACCTTCAGGTTAGTGGCACTGCATGAGGCCTTGGAGACCATGCAAGTGCAACTAACATTGGGCAAAGCTGCTCATCAGATTGTAGCCTGCTACAGATCTTGTCTCAGGAACCTCACTCAGTATTCCTGAGAACAGTGGAAAATACAAGAGTCCTGTCAAACACCATTATATGAGGAGATTACAACTACCCAAACATTGAGTGGGAGAATTACTCGTGTACAACGTCCTTTGCCCAATGTTTCCTAGAGTTTAAAAACTCTAACACCCAGGAACAGCTGGTCACCACACCCACTAAAGGTGACAACATACTGGACATGATTATCACCAACATGGGGTACCAGTGTTCCACAACAGAGATAAACCCCTCACTGGTAATATCAGATCATAAAGTAATCACACTGGACATCCACATCCCGCCCTCTCACCCAGTCAATGAAACCACTGTGAAGACATATTCCAAAGCAAACTGCACACTTCCCAAGACCAAAGTGGAATGTTCCAAAGACCTCTTGCTATAGGATAATGGTATACAATCTGCAGAATCATTTACAAGTGCATCCTATGAGCATCTACAGGGATGCATGGAATGAGATAACACAAAGAAAGCCAAGATGCACTCCTCCAAAAATAAGACAACAATCAGGTGGTTGTTGCCCATAAATAAGCTAGACAACAGAAGGAGGAAACGAACACATGATAGAGCCAGCTTCACTAAAGGAAAGGCATCACTGATCATTATTAGGAAGAAACAATGATTGCTCATAAAATAATCCAAGGTAAAGACAAATAGCCAAGGAATGTAAGAATAACAACAACATAGCCTTCGGTAGCTATACCAGACATGTAGGTGTCAACTTCCAAATATGCTGTCAGCTACTGAAAAAGGAAAGAAATACATTGAACCAACTTTCATTGCCCACATCCAGGGGGACATGTTCAGTGTAAACTCCCCCCCATCACCCCCAAATGGAACTGTGTCCATCACAGAAGGATGCTGAGCCCCAGACATCATGGACATGCAGGTAAAGACAGCCCTCTCCAAAGCTAAGAACACAGCATCAATGGGACTGTATGGTGTCTCAGGCTGCGTCCCACACTAGGCCCAAAAGGAACTACACCCTCACCTACATCCACTGCCCAGACTCAAGCGTACCACAGGCTATGTATCCAAAGAATGGCATACACTAACAGTCATCCAGCTCCACAAAGGGGGTGCCACAACAGAACCTGGAAACCATTGCCCTATATGTCTACTCAGCCTGGTCTACAAAGCTATTGAGCAAATTGTTATGGAACCCATAAACAGAGACATTGGAGACTTCCAGAGACTGGACTCTACACATCTCCGCCTTGTTAAAGGCAGATCCTGTCTCCTACACCTAGTTGACATGTCAAACAGTTACCAAGGACATAGATGGAGGTGAAGGTAATCCACACAGCCCGCCTGGACCTCACTAAGGACTTTCTACACCATTCCCCACTCTGTCATCATGGACAAGCTATGTCACAGGATGGGTGGCCAAGTGGCTTACAGATCAAACACACATGTTCAGAGTTGCGGGTGCTATGTCTGACTCTAAGCTAGTCACAAATTACATCCCACAGGTCTTGGTCCTGGGACCCCAACTGTTCAGTAGATACTGCTCAGAGGTACAGGCAAGCATGGGAGTTGTATGGCTGAACAGGTTTGCAGATGACTGCTAACTGTGGTCCATAATCGACTCTACGGCTGACACAGACATCCTCCAGAAGTGTCTTACAGAGACTGATACCTGGTGTCAAAACAATGCCCTCAAGCTGAATGCCAATGAATGCATAGTCATCCCCTGTGGGTAAAACAATGTGCACACAAATTACCACATAGGAGGTAAACCAGTATGTACGGAGAAAGTCATTATGGCCCTGGGGACACAGGTAGATAGCAAACTCCCCTTTGATGGTCACATGGCCAAAGTGTTCAGACATTCCTTCTATGTAGCCCACCTAATGTCACCTAATGTAACCCGCATTGTATAGTCTGATGATGTCACCGTCCTACAAATATACCTGTGGAAAAGAGAGCTCACAGTAATGTGCATAGCGTGTTGTGTAAATGCATACTCCTGTAGTATCATAAAATTGGCATAGAGGGGTTTGAATCCTGCACTCGACAAGTGTCTGTGTGTCTGTGTGGGGTCTCCTTGGGAAAGAGCAACCTTTTTGGAGAGTAGTAAAACACCTTCAAAGTGGTGTACTTATCATTTTCAAGTCTGATGATGTCACATCCTACAAATATACCTGTGGAAAAGAGACTTTCCAGAAATGTATATAGCACGACGTGTTAATGCGTACTCCTCTAGTATCATGAAGTAGTTAGGTAGGGGTTTGAATCCTGCAACTGACAAGTGTGTGTGTGTGTGTGTGTGTGTGTGTGTGTTTGTGTGTGGTCTCCTTGGGAAAGAGCAACCTTTGTGGAGAGTAGTAAAACACCTTAAAAGTGGTATACAAATCATTGTCAAGTCTGATGATGTCACCATCCTACAAATATACCTGTGGAAAAGACCCTTCCCAGTAATGTATATAGCACGACGTGTTAAAGCATACTCCTCTAGTATCATGAAGTAGTTAGTTAGGGGCTTGAATCCTGCACTTGACAAGTGTGCGTGTGCGTGTGTGTGTAATTACCTTGGAGAAGAGCAACCTTTTTGTAGAGTAGTAGTACACCTTACAAGTGGTATACTTATCTTTCTCAAGTCTGATGATGTCACCATCCTACGAATATACCTGTGGAAAAGAGACCTCCCAGTAATGTGTATAGCACGTCGTGTTAATGTGTACTCCTCTAGTATCATGAAGTAGTTAGGTAGTGGTTTGAATCCTGCACGTGTGTGTGTGTGTGTGTGTGTGTGTGTGTGTGTGTGTGTGTGTGTGTGTGTGTGTGTGTGTGTGTGTGTGTGTATAATTACCTTGGAGAGGAGCAACATATTTGTAGAGTAGTAGTACACCGTACAAGTGGTATACTTATCTTTGTCAAGTCTGATGATGTCACCATCCTACAAATATACCTGTGGAAATGAGACCTCCCAGTAATGTGTATAGTGCATCGTGTTAATGCGTACTCCTCTAGTATCATGAAGTAGTTAGGTAGGGGTTTGAATCCTGCACTTGTGTGTGTGTGTGTGTGTGTATAATTACCTTGAAGAGGAGCAATGTTTTTGTAGAGTAGTAGTACACCTTACAAGTGGTATACTTATCTGATGATGTCACCATCCTACAAATATACCCGTGGAAATGAGACCTCCCAGTAATGTGTATAGCGCATCGTGTTAATGCGTACTCCTCTAGTATCATGAAGTAGTTAGGTAGGGGTTTGAATCCTGCACTTGTGTGTGTGTGTGTGTGTGTGTGTGTGTGTGTGTATAATTACCTTGAAGAGGAGCAATGTTTTTGTAGAGTAGTAGTACACCTTACAAGTGGTATACTTATCTGATGATGTCACCATCCTACAGATATACCTGTGGAAATGAGACCTCCCAGTAATGTGTATAGCATGTCGTGTTAATGCATACTCCTCTAGTATCATGAAGTAGTTAGGTAGGGGTTTGAATCCTGCACTTGGTGAGTGTGTGTGCTATATGTGTGTGACACTGTTGGTCAATGTGTTGTGGGTTTTGCTTTTACTACTGTATGACATATCAGTAGGCATTGCACATGTGAGGTAGCTGTGTGGCAAATACATATACGTACATGTTACCTCAATTATTGCATGTGTGGGAACCCTGCTTTATCCAAGAACACAGCTGTCATCTTTGCCAAACTGTGCTGCTGCTTCCCAGACCTTAGGTCACATCTGTATGCTTGTGACAAAGCCAGCCACTGCAGTGATACCTGGCCTAGGTCATCCGTGTCACACACACTCATTACGGTTCCTATTGAATTGTGTGAGTGAGGGTTTATGGCCGAGATATATGTCAGACCCATTCAAACGCAGCAAAGTCTGTCAATGATGACTATTCATGATAGGTGTACAACAACCTTTGTGGATATGCATGCAGACCCCTTATTGCTTATGTGATCCACCGAAGGATTTCAAAATACCTTAGGAAATGTGATTATCAAAGGAGAGATGACGTAACACTAGGTTGCATGTACACATGTATATAAAAACGTGTATGTATATATATATATATATATATATATATATATATATATATATATATATATATATATTATATATACATTTATACATGTATATATTCAAAACCAATATTTCCTGTCCAGAAAGGAAGGATAAAACCAGGAACCAAGGATCAATATACGCTGCCAGGTAGCGATAAAGCCTGTCCTGTAATAGTAATTCCACTATAACACCCGGAACCAGCTGAAACACTTTATTCCAAACGTACAGGATAGAAACACAGTACATGTAAAAACGTCAATACCGAAAATAAAATAAAAAAACAAAAGTACAATTGGATTTAGCGCGCTTTCATCTCTTAACATGAGACTTCATCAGAATCCATTAATTTTCATTTAAAAAAAACACTTAAATAATCTCTCTCTATCTCCTATTGGTTCAAAATTGGCGCTCAAAACATGAACTCCCATAGAAATGCTTCCAAATGCTGTGTCATCATCAATAACGTAGCGTAAACAGTAAATACATATAAATACATATAAATACATTTGAATACATGTAAAAACTAATACTTATTCTTGTTTTCTTAAATTCTTATTTTCATAAAATTTGGAACTGTACTTATTTCTTGAATATAATTGAGTATTAAGTATTAAATATTAAATATTAAATATTATCTGCGAAGTAGTATATAATTTATTCACTAAATATAATCAAATCAAAAGAAGAGCACAGTGTTGCGGGTCCACGGATAATTTATTGTAGAAAACACATCCACAAATGAAATAAAACATAATTAAAACCACAATGATAGACATCCAAAATGGTTAAGCGCTTTCATCAAATAAATTGACTTCCTCAGAACACAATGACTAATAAAGTTCAGTTTTAAATACATGAATTCTAATTAGTCAGAAATTCAAAATGACCAATCATGTTCAATGACAGCTCCCTCCTCATGAATAAATATTCCCTCCTCATAAATATGTTAAATACATAGTTGTTTAAAAAGAAAGAAAATAGCAGTCTCATCATAAAATACACACACATGAATATTTCATTTCAATAAAAAACTTGTAATGAAAATATACACTACAGTACACTAAAATGTTACTACAATAAACCTGCCTTTTCTTTTAAAATAAGCATAATAGAGATATGTTCATTAAGCCCTGGAGGGGCTATACATCAGAAAAAGAGTATTATTAAGGGTCAAGCTATAAGAGTTGTTAGAATGACCACTAGGAAAGATAATGTTATAGTAGAGTTTCAGCATTTAAGGGAGATGTTTTTAGAGCGAGGGTATCCTGTACATTTTATTGACCCTATTCTTGAAGAGGTTTTAAATAAATGGGGCAAGGTGTATACCCCACTGCTTGGTGTGGGTAGGTTAGGATCCCAACCTGTTAGTCAAGATACAAGTCAAGATACCCAAGTTCATGATTAACCTGATTTCCAGCATGCCTATGTGGTGCAATACAGTCCCCTGTATTCTTACATAAAAGGAACTTTAATAAAAAACTGGAATATTTTTAGAACCAATGCTGAAATGTATCGTATATTGGGCCAACAACCTATTTTTTCCACCAAGGTTGGACCCAATATCAAGACAATATTGGAGAAGGATTATACTTTGAACAACACCAGGGTTAAGAGAGGGGGTAGTAAACCTTGTGGTAAATGTTCCTATTGTAGATATATTTTAAAAGATAATATTATTATTCTTGACAATCAAAACAAGAGCTATGTTTTTTTAATGAGTGGCAACTGTGATTCAACTAAACTTGTATATATAGCTAAGTACAGCTCTTGTTCTTCCTTTTATGTAGGTAAGACGGAAAGAAAACTGAAAAATAGGATATACGAACACTTGTATGATATCAAAAATGAAAAAGATACTAGTGCATTGTTTAAACATAGTGTCGCCTGTAGTAATTTTCAGTCTTACAAGTTTGGTATATTAGAATTTTTCACCATTGAAGCCAGGGGTGGGGACTGGCAAAATGTTTTGTATAAAAAGGAATTATTGTGGCAACTGCGGCTGGCTGCTGATTCCCCTCCAGGGCTTAATGAACATATCTCTATTATGCCTATTTTAAAAGAAAAGGCAGGTTTAGTGTAGTAACATTTTAGTGTATTGTAGTGTATATTTTCATTACAAGTTTTTTATTGAAATGAAATATTCATGTGTGTGTATTTTATGATGAGACTGCTATTTTCTTTCTTTTTAAACAACTATGTATTTAACATATTTATGAGGCGGGAATATTTATTCATGTCATTGAACATGATTGGTCATTTTGAATTTCTGACTAATTAGAATTCATGTATTTAAAACTGAACTTTATTAGTCATTGTGTTCTGAGGAAGTCAATTTATTTGATGAAAGCGCTTAACCATTTTGGATGTCTACCATTGTGGATTTTAATTACGTTTTATTTCATTTGTGGATGTGTTTTCTACAATAAATTATCCGTGGACCCGCAACACTGTGCTCTTCTTTTGATTTGGTTTGTTTTTGAGCACTTTCCACTACTTTTTGGATTTCGTTTTTTGTTTAGTGGTTGTTGCTATGGGGTCTCCGGAACCCTTCAGGCTCTCTCCAATAATGGATTCCAGCGAGGCTGAAATCTTATCCATGAAGAAGGATGTGGCTGAACTAAAGGGTGAATTAACTAAGTTAATCAAGCTTTTTTCGCAATATTTTAACAAGGATTCAGTTATTCTCCCTCCACATAACTCTAAAAACGGCAATGTTATAAGTAAGGACAATATACCTGTTTTAGAGCCTTGTGGATCACATTGCCACTTTAAGAATATCGATGATGTCATCACGACGGCGCAAATACATCAAGAGGAACGACGAGGATGTCCCCCTTGCTATACTAACAGTGCTTTTGCATCGGAGGATGGCGTGGGACCAGGTCGTTCTAAAAAACCTAATAACAACAATTGTGTGGTTCATTTTGAGGGTGATATTTTGGCATCACCGGTTGAAGCTTCTAATAACAAACGGACTCGCTGTGCAGAGTGCTCCAGTACAGGTACTGTTTGTGCTAAGGCTAATGACAATAATTTTTCTGACTTTAATTCTGGCGTTAACAATGCACTGCCAGGGTGTAGAGAACAATTTAATGGCAGTAAAAGAAGTGACTCTCGCTTTTGTAATGATGAAAATGCCATCAGAAACAAGAAGGAATGTTTCAGTAATTTATTTCAGAAACATTTTGTTTTTAATGATCCAAATTCAAAGCGGAGTACAGGTGTATTTGCACCTAGTACAAACAAACAGTTTAACTTTAATTCTATTAAAGACATGATATATAGTTTTGAAAAAAAGTTGTTTAAATTTAAGATGTGCCAAATGGAAGTTTGTTATTTAAATGAATATATTAAGCAAAAATTAGTTCCGCAAGGCCTGAGAGTTTTTAAATTTCCTTATGGTATATACTATGATGCTGATATTGTGAGGGGTTTTACAGATATGTTTGATCGATGGGGTTTAGAATTGTTAGGTAAAACTGTTTCTTTATATGAGGGAATGGAACAAAAGTTACATGATGAAGTGAATTTTTTACATGAACAAATTATATCTGATTTATTGTTTGACCAGTATGAAAGTTTGTTTTGTAAAATTATTTCCAGGGTGGACCAGAAATGTGATAATATTTTTAAAAAAGCTCCACAAACTGGATAGGGATATCAAACAGTATAAATTAGAACAAGTTTACCCAACTGATAAACTGTTTTTTTATGATAGAGAAAGTGGTAATGACAAGAGAGGTATGGGTAAAATGGGCTCTAATTTTACTCTTGAACCAAGTGGTGATGGTTTTGAGGAATTTGAGCCAGAATGTTTTGTTGACCCACAGGATTTTCCATTACCCAGACGCTCAGAAAGAATAGCAAATCGCAGACAAGGAGTATACAAAACTTACAGCAGGGCAGCCCAACAAACCTACGGACACAACAAATGGTAGATTCTGAGACTCAAATACAAAGTGTGGACAACATTTTATACAGTTTGGATGGGTTTAATATATATAACTATTCAGATGTACCTGTCACTAAGGATTTATTTTCATTATTTTCCAGAGGATTTAAATTTGTGCCAACTAAAATACCTGATATAGGTCAAGTGTTGGTGGATTTACAGATATATTTTAGAAAGTTAAATTTAAATATTATGTTTTCAGATAAAACTCATCTTGAGGTACCGAGTGTTACTGTGAAGAGAAGTAGTACCTTTAACCCCCCACTACATCCGTTAGTTACAACATATGAAAAACTAGTTAAGGAGGATTTATACAAAATATGGGGTGAAAAAAGAAGGGTGTTTGCCAATTTAAACCCCAAGGAGAAACAATTATTGGTTAGCTTGAGGGAGGATAAAAAGATCAGAATTATGACACCTGATAAAGGTGGGGGGGTGGTATTGTACAACCGTGAAGATTATACTAATGATATGCAAAATATTTTATTCCAGGTTGATAGCTATTCTCCATGTTCAAGGAATGAAATACACATTTCATATAGTAGACTGGATAGCTACTTATATGAATATCTTATGGATCAGAGAATAACTAGGGATGAGTATGATTTTTTGATGAATAAGTTTCCGAAAATTCCAGTAATATTCGGTATACCAAAGATATATAAAAATTTGAACAAACCACCTTTTAGGCCTATTGTGGCAGCAGCAGGCTCTAAAACCCACAATTTGGCGGTTTTTGTGGATAAGAAATTGAAACATGTCTTGAATAAATTTCCACACCTTTTAAGAGATTCCTGGGATTTTCTGGGACAGCTTAAGAAAGAACTATGGTCAGTGGACTGTGTCCTTTTGACTATAGATGTTCAGGACTTATTTTCTTGTATCCCAAAAGCAGAAGGTTTGTGTTTTTTTGAAGAGGTCCTATTTTGTCATTCTTTTTTGAGCTCAGATGAAGTACTGTTGGTATGTGAGCTTATGAATCTCATTTTGGAGAACAATTATTTATTTTTTGAAGGTGAATATTTTCAACAATTAAAAGGTGTTGCAATGGGTGCGTGTGCACCCTTGTATGCTAACTTGGTGCTTCTGGGTTGGGAATATAAGTATATTTTTCAGAATAATAATTTTTTTTCTAATATTAAATATTATGGTCACTTTCTGGACGATATTTTTATTGTGTGGGGTGGTGGGTCTGAATTGATTGTTGAGTTTGTCCAGTATTTGAATCAAACAACAGATTATTTAAAATTCACTTATCAGTTTCATTCCCAAGAAATTAGCTTCTTGGACACCGTAATCATTAAAGGGCATGATAATTTTATTTCTAAAATTTATCGTAAAAAGACTTTCTGTAATAGTTACTTGCACTACACCAGCCATCATCCTATACATCAGAAAAAGAGTATCATTAAGGGTCAAGCTATAAGAGTTGTTAGAATGACCACTAGGAAAGATGATGTTATAGTAGAGTTTCAGCATTTAAGGGAGATGTTTTTAGAGAGAGGGTATCCTGTACATTTTATTGACCCTATTCTTGAAGAGGTTTTAAATAAATGGGGCAAGGTGTATACCCCACTGCTTGGTGTGGGTAGGTTAGGATCCCAACCTGTTAGTCAAGATACAAGTAAAGATACCCAAGTTCATGATAAACCTGATTTCCAGCATGCCTGTGTGGTGCAATACAGTCCCCTGTATTCTTACATAAAAGGAACGTTAATAAAAAACTGGAATATTTTTAGAACCAATGCTGAAATATATCGTATATTGGGCCAACAACCTATTTTTTTCCACCAAGGTTGGACCCAATATCAAGACAATATTGGAAAAGGATTATACTTTGAACAATACCAGGGTTAAGAGAGGGGGTAGTAAACCTTGTGGTAAATGTTCCTATTGTAGATATATTTTAAAAGATAATATTATTATTCTTGACAATCAAAACAAGAGCTATATTTTTTTAATGAGTGGCAACTGTGATTCAACTAAACTTGTATATATAGCTAAGTGCAGCTCATGTTCTTCCTTTTATGTAGGTAAGACGGAAAGAAAACTGAAAAATAGGATATACGAACACTTGTATGATATCAAAAATGAAAAAGATACTAGTGCATTGTTTAAACATAGTGTCACCTGTAGTAATTTTCAGTCTTACAAGTTTGGTATATTAGAATTTGTCACCATTGAAGCCAGGGGTAGGGACTGGCAAAATGTTTTGTATAAAAAGGAATTATTGTGGCAACTGCGGCTGGCTGCTGATTCCCCTCCAGGGCTTAATGAACATGTCTCTATTATGCCTATTTTAAAAGAAAAGGCAGGTTTAGTGTAGTAACATTTTAGTGTATTGTAGTGTATATTTTCATTACAAGTTTTTTATTGAAATGAAATATTCATGTGTGTGTATTTTATGATGAGACTGCTATTTTCTTTCTTTTTAAACAACTATGTATTTAACATATTTATGAGGAGGGAATATTTATTCATGAGGAGGGAGCTGTCATTGAACATGATTGGTCATTTTGAATTTCTGACTAATTAGAATTCATGTATTTAAAACTGAACTTTATTAGTCATTGTGTTCTGAGGAAGTCAATTTATTTGATGAAAGCGCTTAACCATTTTGGATTTTAATTACGTTTTATTTCATTTGTGGATGTGTTTTCTACAATAAATTATCCGTGGACCCGCAACACTGTGCTCTTCTTTTGATTTGGTTTGTTTTTGAGCACTTTCCACTACTTTTTGGATTTATTCACTAAATATGTCATAGTACAATCAAATGTAAAATAT
Source organism: Protopterus annectens (assembly GCF_019279795.1). NCBI lineage: Eukaryota > Metazoa > Chordata > Ceratodontiformes > Protopteridae > Protopterus > Protopterus annectens. The sequence goes on from NC_056731.1 coordinate 140,103,477, forward strand.
TTAAATAGTAAAATTGATATAAATCGTATTGATAAAATTTAGACGTCAGGATAAACAAGGATTATGTTAAGATGGAATACAAATCTAATGTTTATAGAAAATACTGTTATTCTAATTCATACCTTCACCATGAAAGTGACCACCCACCTCACATCAAAAAGAATATAATAAAGGGCCAAATGATCGGGGTGTCAAGGATGACTTCAGACCCAAATGATTTTATTAAAGAAATAAACAACATCAAAAACATGTTTGTAGAAAGAGGGTATCCAGAGAAGATAGTTGAGAAGATCAAAAAAGAAGTTATAAAGAAAAGAGATACAGAATATAAACCCCTATTGAAGCAAGAATTATTAATTAAAGAAATTAATGAGAATAGGGTGAGTTGTTATCACAACAACAATGATAATGAAAGTAAAGATACTGATATTCCTAGATTGGTTTTAACCTACCACTATGACATAGGACGGATACAAAGAAGTATAAATGGAATATGGAACATGTTCAATAGGATACAAACCAGAACTGATATATTTCGACAGCAATTAAAATACAGTTTTATGAGAAGCATGAACCTAAAGAATATCTTGGAAAAGGAAAATAATATTAACAAAGTCAATCAAGGGGCAAGCAACAAGGTAGGGACCCACAAATGTGGAAGATGTGCTCAATGCCCATTTATACTAGGAGAAAAGGAACTATACATTCCTAATATAGGTTTAAAGTTGAAGAGTTACTCATACTGCAGTTCTTACACCAAAGGGGTGGTATATGTGGCATTTTGTATGACATGTAGGGCACATTATGTTGGAAAAATGGAGAGAAACCTGAGAAGTCGTATATACGAACATATTAGAGACAATAAGAAGAATGTGAATAATGCTATATACAGACATACCCTGAAATGTGCAAGCATGAATATAAATTTCTGGGTCTTAGAGGTGCTCAAATAGAGTGAGAGGGGTGGTGACTGGGAGACATTCCTGGAATATAGGGAGATGATTTGGCAGATTAGATTGGATTCCTGTGTCATTTTAGGAATGAATGATCACATTTCCATCAAACCAGCCTTAAAATTGTTGTCTCAAAACCCAAAGAGAAAATAGAAATACTAAGAAGAATAAGTAACAAGAATATATAATAATAATTCATAAACTCATTAGAAAGGAGTTTTATTTTATTATACAAGTTTTACCAATACAAACTTCATTAATATAAATTTTATTATATAAATTTTATCAATACGATTTATATCAATTTTACTATTTAAATATTTTACATTTGATTGTACTATGACATATTTAATGAATAAGTTATATACTACTTCATAGATAATATTTAATATTTAATATTGAATAAACAATTATATTCAAGAAATAAGTACAGTTCCAAATTTTATGAAAATAAGAATTTATGAAAACAAGAATAAGTATTAGTTTTTACATGTATTCAAATGTATTTATATGTATTTATTGTTTACGCTACGTTATTGATGATAACACAGCATTTGGAAGCATTTCTATGGGAGTTCGTGTTTTGAGCGCCAATTTTGAAGGAATAGGAGATAGAGAGAGATTATTTAAGTGTTTTTTTTAAATGAAAATTAATGGATTCTGATGAAGTCTCATGTT
>NC_056731.1:140105607-140225607 GCF_019279795.1 Protopterus annectens
GCACAATCCCAGATGGGGAAAGCATCTGTGATCTGTACTAGCAGCCAGCTATGATCACTCATGTACTTATCTAAGGTCTTCTTCTCACGGACAATTGCACCAGACATGTAGGACTATCACAAGGCCTTCGTCAGTTATGTCAGGAACCTGGGTGGACACTCACTGATATGCTGTGAGTTACTGCATACTGACTAAACTTACCCTGATCCCACTGGCATTGCCAACATCCTGGCAAACAGGTTCAGTGCAGATGTCTCCCCCCATCCCCCCTAGGGAGCGACTATCCATCCCAACAGAGTGTAACCTCCCTAACACCACACAGTAACAGGTGAGTGCTGCCCTCCCCAAAGCATACATTACAGCATCAATGGGACCAGTTGGTGTCCTGGCCTGCATCTTACACAAGCTTCATGACAGACGTAACCCTCACACTACATCACTGTGCAATATTGGAGTTACTACAGGATATGTACCCATGGAATGGCATACAGCGACAGTGGTCCCACTCCACATAGTTGGTGCCAGAACAGACCACAGACAATATTGCCCTATAAGCCTGACTATCCTGTTATGCAAAGCTATGGAGCGTATTGTCATGGGACTCTTAAACATAGACATCAGGAACCTACAGACACTGTGTCCTACACATTTCAGCATTGTTGAGGGCAGATCTTGCTTCTTGAACATGTTTGTATTCTTTAGACGGTTAACAGGTCCATCGACATAGGGACAGTTGTACATGCAGCCTACCTGAAGCTTGCTAAACCCTTCCACACAATAACCCACTGGGCCATTTTGCATAGGCTCACCAGTGTCGATATGGACACATATCTCACATGATGGATTGCTACCTGGATCAGGGATAGCACCCACATGGTCAGAACTGCAGATGCCATGTCTGACTATACACCAGTTACACGTGGCATCCCACACGGCTCAGTCCATGGACCTCTCTTGTTCAGTATATATTTGTCTGACGTACAGGCTACCACAGGGGGAATATGGCTGGCCTTGTTCGCACTTGACTGCAAACTGGGTGCCATACTCACCTCTCCAGCTGCCACATGCATACTCCAACAGAGTCTCACAGAGATGGATGACTGGTGCCTGAGCCATGGCCTACAGCTAAATGCCATTAGTTGCATAGTCATCCCCTTTGGGAATAACAACATGCCCACACATTAACACATAGGTAGTACTCCATTACATACGGTAGGTGTTGTTAGGTGATTGGGGACATGACTTATTTGTACTGTCGCCTTTGACATTCACGTTGCCACAGTGGTTGGACAGACCTTCGATATAAGCAACCTTATCCCATATGGTTTCACATCTAGGTTGATTGATGTCATTGTGCTCCTATACTAATGACAACCATGCTTGGTTACAATGCCACCTTTGGGGTGTATCTTATCCAACACCTGCAGCAACTGTACTGGCCACAGATACTCAAGCAACAGCCACCCCTGAACAATACCCACGAATCACATATCTCACAAGATCAGTGTGTCTCACAGTCACAGCCCTTAAGGCCAAACAACACACCAAATACACTTGTTATAGGGGACTCTATTGTCCGGCACACTGACGTCCCGCTCAAATGACTGAACAAGGAGAAGGTCACTGTAAGCTGCCTGTCTGGTGCCAGGATCCACCACATAACGCAAGCACTCAGGTCACTCCAAAGCAAGTACAAGTATGACTCCATCATTGTCCATGCAGGTGTGAATGATATGAGATGTACCTCCCTGGACTACAAGATAAGAGACATAGAGGAGCTCTCTGATCATGTAGCCCAGGCTGGTATGACCCTGACCTTGAGTACCATCTTGCCCTCACCAAGAATGATGCCAGAGTATAAAGACAAAATGATCAGTTTCAACAATTGTCTAAAGTATTGGTGTCATTTAATGGGGATTCAGTGTCTGTCAGCCTGGAATGACATGCCCGACAAGCCACGTTGCTTAGCTAGGGACAGCCTGCACCTGTCACCCTTAGGCTTTCGTATACTGGCCATGCCTCTTGCCACCCCCATAGTGCATTTTTAGGTGAGACTCAAATGACAAACCCACCTCCATAGTCAACCCAAGGATACAAAATTTAAAGGTAATGCTACTCAATGCCAGAAGTCTAAACCTCAAGATGCACGCACTCAAGGCTCTCCTCAGTATGCAGAATATCGATGTCTGTGCAGTAACAGAAACCTGATTCAAGGCTCCTGAGAGCACCCCAGCACTACCAGGTTATAACTCATACCATGCGTTTCAGACACAAAACTCGGACCGAGGCACAAAAGGAGGGGTAGTATCTATATTCATCAAAGATACCTACACCTCCAGGTTAGTGGCACTGCACGAAGCATCAGAAACCATCCATGTGCAACTAACAGGGGGCCAAACTGCCTTTCAGTTTGTAACCTGCTACAGAACACCCTCCCTATTACAGGAACCCCACTTGGCATTCCTGAGAACACTGGAGAATATCAAGGTCTCTCCTAAAACTATGTTATTGGGTGACTTCAACTACCCAAACATTGACTGCGACAACTACTCATGCCCAAACACACTCGCCCAACGGTATCTTGAAGTTATAAACTGTAATGCGATGGAACAGCTGGTCACCACTCCCACAAGAGGGAACAACATACTCGACCTGGTCATCACCAACATGGGGATTCTATGTTCCACACCAGAGGTAAACCCCTCATTGGTAAGATCAGACCATTAACTAATTTCCATGGACATCCATATCCCGTCCCCACCCCCAGCCAAGGAAATCACTGTAAAGAATTTCTCAAAAGCCAACTTTGCACTTCTCAAGACTGAGGTGGAATCCTTCAAAGCCCACGGCCCAGAGGATAATACAGGCCAATCCGCAGAATCCTTTACAAATGCATTCTATGAGCACCTGCAGGAATGCATGGATCGTGCTATCCCAAATAAAACGAAGACTCACTCCTCCAAAAACAGGAGACCTGTTTGGTGGACCACGGCCATAAATAAGCTATACAACAGAAGGAGGAAGCTACTACATGACAGAGCAAAATCCCAAAAATGGAAGGCATCTCTGATCAGTATTAGCAAGAAACTTCGATACCTCATAGAATCATCAAAGGCCAGTTTTGGAAGGGAAATTGCCCTAGACACTAAAGATAATCACAAGCCCTTCTTTAGTTTTGTCCATAATATGGGTGGAAACTCCCAGATATGCTCTGAATTGTTGCATAACGGTACAAAATATACCAAACCTACAGACATAGCCAACATCCTGGCAGACAGATTCAGCACAAACCTCTCCCCCCCTTCACCCCCAGAGGAATAAATGCCTATCCCAACTGAATGTAACCTCCCTGACATCACAGTTGCACAGGTGAAAGCTGCCCTCTCCAAAGCAAAAAACACAGAAGCTATGGGACCATATGGTGTCCCAGGCTGTGTCTTACACAAGCTCCAAGAAGAACTCAACCCTCACATTAAGTCACTGTTCAAACTTAGCCTTACTACAGGATATGTACCCAAATAATGGCGTACAGCTACAGTGGTTCCACTCCACAAAGGTGGTGCCACAACGGACCCTGGGAACTATCACCCCATAAGCCTGACTAGTCTGGTCCATACAGCTATGGAGTGTATTATCATGGAATTCATAAACAAAGTCATTGGGAGCCTCCAGACACTGGACCCTACCCAATTCGGCTTTGTTAAGGGCAGATCTTGCCTCTTAAACCTAGTTTATTTCTTTGAAACAGTTACCAAAGCTATAGATGAGGGCAAGGTAGTCCACACAGCCTACCTGGACCTCGCAAAAGCCTTCGACACAATACCCCACTCGGGCATCATAAATAAGCTTACCAGCTTAAATATCAACCCCTATATCGCAAGATGGGTTGCAAACTGGTTCAGGGATAGAACCCACATGGTCAGAATTGCAGGTGCCATGTCCGAATCCAAACCAGTTACAAGTGGCATCCCACAGGGCTCAGTTCTGGGACCTCTCTTGTTCGGTATATACTTCACTGAGGTTCAGGCTAACACATTGGGATTATGACTGACAAAGTTTGCAGATGACTGCAAACTGGGGGCCATATTTGACTCTCCAGCTGACACAAGCATCCTCCAGAAGGTTCTCACAGAGATGGATGTTTGGTGCCAGAGCCACGGGCTTGAGCTACATGCTAAAAAGTGCATAGTCATCCCCTTTGGGAAAAACAAGGTGCACACAAATTACCACATAGGTGGTAATCCATTAAGTACAGAAGTAGTAATTTGAGATTTCTGGACCAATGTAGATAGTAATCTCTCCTTTGATAATCACATTGCCAAAGTGGTTACAAAGACCTTCTATATATGCCACCTTATCACAAAAGGGTTCGCATCTAGATCAAGAGAGGTCATTGTGCCCCTCTACTCATCACTCATCAGCCCCATACTTGAATACAGTGGCCCTTTTGGGATGTACCTTACCCGACACCTGCAGCAACTGGAGAGACCCAAAAGTACCTCTCCAAGAGGATCATGGGCTACAAACAGATGTCATATGCAGCTCAACTAAAGAAACTCCAGCTCTACTCAGTTGCTTACCACCTACTCAAAGGCAATCTATGCCTGATATATTAAGCCAGGTCAAACCCAGAATTAATGGACATGCTCCACCTCAAATATCCAAGTCCCTTAGAGATACACGCTCCAGGGACTTAAACCTCAGCACAAGAATAAAAAGGGCATGCTAGAGGGACAGATTTATTTCCCAGAGGCTCCCCTCACTCTGGAATAGAATCCCAATTCATATTAGACATAGCCCCTAGCTGACCCTTTTCAAGCCAATTCTGGACACGTGGATGGGAAATCACAAATTCACCCCTGGGATCTCTTCTGTGTCCCTGCTAGACAGAGGCACAGCAAACTAATCTTAAAGGGTACCTTCTGTGACCTAATTTACAGAGGCACAGTAGACTAATCTAATAGGGAGATGGAAGCCAAATACACTCTGGCTAGGCTTATAAGTGTCATAGAGCAGATAGCCTAGTATCTACCTATGAACCTATGAACCTATAAGTTCCGTACTTAGCAGATGTAGGGACTCACACAGATGACCTGCACAGTTCAGATGCAGTAACTCCAGCTCTACTCAGTCACTTACCGCCTACTCGGATATGATGTGTGCCTGTTGTTTGCAGTAATACCCAACCCAGAATTAATGGACATGCTCCACCTCAGGATATCCAACTGCCTTGTAGCTACACACTCCAGGGACATATACCTCAGCACAGATGTTAATAGGACATGCTGGAGGGACAGATTCTTATCCCAGGGCCTCCACTCACTCCAGATTGTGATCACAGTTTCACATAGGCAGAGCCACCCACTAACCACCTACAGGGGACATCTTGACAGCTGTATGGGTGATCATATGTTTACCCATGGGATATCTTCTGTGTCCCTGCTAGACAGAGGCACACTAGCCTAAACATACATGGGCTATCTTGTGTGCCCTACTATTCACTGGCACAGTGTAGTAATCTGACAGGGCTGCAAAAGCCAACCACACTATGGCTAGGCTTGTACATACCCTAGGGCAGATAGCCTAGTATTGACCTCTGAACCTATGCTTCTGCTCAGGATGCACATTATTTATTGCTGATACTGTGTGCAGGTCTTTATCTTCTTTGCTTTCCCAGTTTCTATGAGCAACTTAGGTATCTGTGGAACATGTTTGATCATGACAGGTTTCCAGTATATTATATAAGTGTCTGTTGTCATGTAACTGTGTGCACAGGGTGGATTGCTGGATAGTGAGAGGTTCCTGGATTAACACATGCAACTGCCAGATATGTGTGGCCCACTACTGTAGTTAGACATGGCCTAAGTGTGTGAGCATGCCCAGTTCAGGCTTTCCATGTTTTGTTGCCTGAAATATGTCTCATTTATTCAAGTGTGTGAGCATGCCCAGTGGGACCTTTCAGTATGTTGTGATCTGAAGTCTACTACATTTGTGGATGTGTGTGAACATGACCAATATTAACATTTATACTGTGTGTGTTGGAAGTCAAGTTCTTTTCTTACTGCAGGACTCACCTTTGTGTCATAACTCAACAGGGATTATGCTGTGCCTGCAGGGTTTCCATGAGATACTTTGCATAGACTTATCAACATTCCTTCATACTGGCTGAACAGTGCAATGCTGTCATGGTTTAGTGGGTCAGTACTCTAACTCTGGTGCACAGTATCCTGGGTTTGAGGCCCATCACTGCTTTATATTTCCATACTGAGCAGACCAGACTGCTTAAGGGCCAGTTAAGCAAATATAAGCATGTTGGCTTTTGTTCTGCTATGCCCTACTTAGACTAGGCTTGTCCGACATTGCTGTATATTCACCAACTTTGCTGGACATTGCCCAGTATTACCCGACATTGACCACAGTTGTACTAGTTGGTGTGTGCGATTCTGTTTGCATATACTACATGGTGGTAAATGCTGTTTAGCACTACCTTAAATTGCTTGACACATGGCAATCATGCCTCAGGTGGTGCTGCAGGGCTGCCTATGTTGGGTACACATACTACACTCCCTGTACATGTTTGAGGCAGGTAGTGCCAACTTAGGTATCCCTTTTACTATATGTGCAGGTTAGAGAGAGGTATAATTTCCAGGGTTCCTACTGAGCCAGTGTATGTGCTATGCGTTGCCTCTTTGCCAAGGCCAAAGCATACTGGGTACGCCTCCTTCTGCCTACTGGGGCAGGCTCAGGTTGTTCCTCCTCTGAGTCACGCTCTGCCTGTGCTGACCTTGGCAATGGTGGGGGGCTGTTTGGGCCAGGCCTATGCTGGTCCTGCTGCAGCTGTTTTCACAGGATCATATTATGTAGCATAGCACATACCATGACAATTTGAGTACATGTAGTTGGTGAGCACTGCAAGGCTCCACCAGATGTGTCCAGGCACCGGAACCATGACTTGAGCAGCCCAAACACACGCTCGATTACATTTCGTGTTTGTGTGTGTGCCTCATTGTAGTGTTCCTGTTCGGGTGTATGTGTATTTCTGATGGGTGTCATCAGCCACAGCTCCAATGCATAGCCAGCATCCCCTACTAGGTGACCATGTGGGATGTTCCCATTGGCAAATGTCTGGTACAGCTACGTCAGATGCCATATATGGGAATCATGGTAGCTTCCAGGGCAGCCAGCACACACATTCAGTATTATGCCCTTGGCATCACACACGACCTGGCAGTTGATGAAGTAGACCCTACCCTGATCACCAGCTGTTGCTTTGATGCATATGTGCGTGCAGTCTATTGAACCCACTACCTCAGGGTATTCCGCTATTTTCTGGAAGAGACACATATTGCTAGCCAATACTTCATGGGAATTGGGGAAATATACATGATCACTGACATGTGCTGACATGGCATCCAGGAACTGGTGCAGTACCCTGAATGTTGATGCCTGTGATATCCCCATCATATCACCAGTTGGTCTCTGGAAGGTACCTGTTGCTAGTATTCATAGGCCAATACATACCTTGGTTTCCACTGGAATGGGTTCCCCTCTGTTGGTTCTGTGTGTGAGGCGTGGCCTGCACAGCTCAACAATTTGCTGCAGGAGGTCTCTGTCCACTCTATAGCGCTCCACTATCTCCAGCTCATATACCCCTGGTAGGTAACCTGGGCCTGTACACTCTTCTCCGTCTCCACACTGGGTGTTGATCAGCAGCATTACCATTGTCACCACCCTCAGCATATTGCATATGTCACCTTATGACAGCAATGGCAGCCCCTAACATTTTTTTGTCTCAGTACAGTTTTTCAGTATTCACTTCTCTTAGCTGACTGCAGTGCTGCAGTGTCTCTGAGGAATACATGGTGAAAAGTTGTTTGCAGAGTTTTAAGTGCTGGGCTGGGCTGGTTTACTGCCTATGTAATTGCCTGATTCTGATTATTTCCACCTGCTAGCTCTGCTGACTCTCCCTGGTTAACTTCGTACTGTTTGTTGTGCTTCCTTTTCCCTGTCCATTTCCTCAGGGGGGCAGTGCAGCACACTAGTTCAGATGCACGCACACGCGCTAACACGCACGCACACTGGCTTAGACAGAGTTACACTAGTTAATTCCTGCCTAAACGCACGCACATGACCGCAAAGGCACTTATAAGACTTTAAACTGCCCTACACATGCTTTAAATGCACGCACACAGGTGCAAATATGCTAACACAGATTTAGACAACATTACACATGCTAACTTCTGCTTACACACGCGCACACTGTCTTACTCGGGTTTATAAGCGCGCACAAGCGCGCATACACGTTGCAAGCATTTTTACAAGAAACTTTGGTGATACCCACAGTGTGGACCTTCTATTTCTTGACTTTAGCTAGGACATCTACTGACACACCTCTTCCAGTGATGAGCAACTGACAGCTAACACATGCCACTCTGCTCCAATGAGATTAGCTACTGTCATACATACCCCCCCTCTTGATGTCACCTATATCCTACTCTGTTACTCCCCTTATCCTAGTCTTGCACTCCACTGACTGTACTCATTTGCTATGTAGATTTGTGATTCACTATCCTTACCCTCATTTGCATAGTATTGCCTAGTAATGCTTGGTTACATCTCTTGGACTGAGTTCCCCCCTTAGCAACCCCTACTCGGTAGCCTTGTTGTCTTCAGCCTGCCATTCACTTGCATTGTATATTATGATATCTTATAAAATGCCTAGTTGTGGCTTTTATTTTCTTATTTTATGATTTGTATAGCACACCCCATTTGCGCGGCACTGCGCTAAGCTTAAACCTCGCCGATCGTGGAAAAAAAAAACAATTAATTTTTATTTTTTGCATCGGGGAAATTTGCCAATGGCCGTATATTTGGCCATTGGCATGCTTTCTCAACCATATGCAACCTTTGTTTGGAACTGTCACAGCTCCATTGTGCTATCTGCAGTTGTCAACTGAGTACATTTCTGCAGATAACACGGCTCCTACTCTGACAGGTTTGTGCTTCCTGGATCGCATATTTACCTCATTTACATGCCTTTCAGCTGCAAGTGAGGTAATTTGCATATCCAAGCCCTGTCCGTGTAGGAGCAGTTTAAGGGGCTGTTTGCAATGCTGTTCCTGGATCGCTCGTCGGACATGTTGGCTGCATGGAGTCTTACTCTACTCTTAGACTCTGTGCAAGCCTTCATGAATCTGGCCCAGAGTCAAAACGTAGAAGATGTGTAAAGTAAAGTTGAAACGGCTTTGAAAACTGTTATACTTGCAATGTGCAGCCTCTGAAAGAAAATCTGAAAAAGTGCTAAAATGACAGGATTTAACAAGAATAAAATAATAAACAGGAATGAACGGACATATCAAGGGGTAATCATTGTAAATGGTGAACAGCCCACTCACTGTACAGCCTTGATAAAGGTAGATTTCTTGGAGAAACAAAGCTAAAAAAATAACTTAAAATAGTAGAATTTACAGAATGACGAGATCAGGATGAAATAACAAGTGTCTTGGGTGGAAAAAAGCAAATGCTTTTGCCTAGTCAAATCTGAGTGGTCTAAAAACAGTGTTCTTAATGAGTAGGACAGATGTCTTCTGATCTCCCAAAGCCATACTGACATAACATTTTGTAGACTTCTATCCATGGCTGTCTAATAAATGTACCTCAGTGCATGAAAAGGCTCCAGAGATTGTAACTGATAGCTTTGATTTACTTAGTAGAGTATTTTCACAGCATTTCCTCATCAGTGGCTTGTGGTCTGGTATGGGCACAGGAGGTTTAGAGGATGCCAAGACAAAGTGTTACAATATGCCTGCACATGCAAGAAACAGAAGAGGGCAGTAAAATGAACAATAATGGCAAATGGACATTAAACAGAATCTTCCATAGAATAAGATGTCGTAGCTCTCATTTGCATCTTGAAGTTCATAAGGGAAGAAAGGAAACAAACCTCAACACTTCAATGTGTCAACAGACAAAAAATGGTTATGAAGATTTGTTAAAGTATCGGAGTTTAGAAAAAAAAAAGAAGATGCAATGTAAGGAAGAAAGGATAAAGTGCTTAGTATGAAGGCAAGGAAGGGTGGCAAGCAACAGCTCTTGAAAATGAATTTAGATGGAAACAGAAAAAACATGAAATTTAATGGAAGTAATGAATAAAAAGAAGGCAGCTTTTTTACCTTTTACTAGATAATCCATGGGAGCTAGAGTTTGTGGAAGAGGATACATATTTAACTTGCATTGGAAGGGGCAGAAACTAGGTCTTGAAGTCTGAGTAATGCATTATCTTTCTCTGTGCTTAAAAATGCTAAAACATTGTACTGTAAACATCTCAACTGAGTTTTTCAGCAGGTGCAACACAGTTGAGACTTTGAAACACATTTGATATCAGACTTAGTAATATGATACCAATCAGATGGATTGCTGACATTTATGTTATGCTGTTTTATTTCTTTCTTTATTTACACTTTGTTCACCATTTTAGTCCCACTATGCCAATAACCTCTTTTCAGAGGAGATCTAAGGTGGTATTTATAACTGACTAGGGGAAATTTGGTCAGGGCACCAAGTAAGTCCTGTAATATTTTCATTAAGTGCTGTGAGATCCTTTGCATTCACTGTAACTACCACCAAATCAGGCAGATGGTCCTCAATTTAATGTCATAAATAAATCAGTGTGTCACTGAATACAGTGGCCCCTATGGCACGTACCTTGGTGAACACCTAAACTAACTTGAATGACCTTAGCATTTATTCACAAAAAAAAAAAATCTCAGTTCCCAGTATCCCTATCAGCTTTGATAGACTGAAATTCATGTCCCTCCATTACATGTCATACAAACCCCTGAGGGATGATGTCTGCTTTGCATTCTCTGCTAACAATGGCCCATCACTGTTGGATCGCCTTCATCTAAAAAGATCCAGGGGTAAAAGCAGACACCCACTCTGGCATACTAATTGTATACTACTGCCACAACCACAAGAACAGACTGCATGTTAGGACCTAATGCAAGATATTCCTTATTCTGCCTTTACATACTAATTCAAGTACTTTGCTTGTAATCTATAAAACCAGTCTGGATGACTGGATGGCTGATCTCAAATTTTCACTTAAAATTGGGATGTGTGTGAAAAATTGATTTAATGGGTATATAATTATCTTCCATCCATTCTGGTTAATGCAAGCTTCTCAAAAATCTCCATGGCAAAAAGGTTAATTAAAACCTATGAACTTACAAACCACTTCAAATAATAGAGATTACTTTTGAATGGTAAGTGAAAATAACCATACCAAATTATTAGAACATTCCCTAGCATGTAACAAACAATGAACTTTAATAGATAAGTATGTGCTCTTATTTAGTTTAATGGCAGTGAAGTCTTTAAACAAGTGAATGTGTAGAACCATAGAATAATCTATTGGACTCATTTTTTGTTAGTTTACTTTTAGAATTAAAATTAATGGCAACTTCTGTATACTAACACAATAAGCATTTTACCAATTGAAAGAACAGTTCCACAAGGAACATGACATCTAACCCCTGTATTCAACCTTGTTTTTCCAGCTTTAAGGCTTGTAACACCTTTAGCAACCTAGAGAAAATGCTCTTTCTGAGAGTGAGCTATAGATCTAAACTGCTAATGAGCTTTATATTCTAGGTTTAACTTTGTCAATCACATATTGAAACTGATGACAATCTAAGGAAGTAATTTAATCAGTGAATACTCCCTGTTCACTGATGAAATCAGGCACATTCAGAATCTTATGGCAAGCAGATTCCAACTTCCCTGATTAACAAAAGGAATACAATTAGAAAACTTTGCAGAGTTAGCTGATTAGTCTAACAACTTTCCAAAGTATCTCTGTTTGTAAGTCCTGATGAACAGAGGCTCTATAGATTTAAATTCAAATGTATTCACAGTTATCTCCATAAATAACTTTTCTTTTATTCTGATGTACTTGACACACACGTGCATGCAAAAACAATCTATAATCAGCACCTATAAATGTATTCACTCATAGCACATACACAATATCTCCAAAATCTAAAATAAATGCTGAAATAATGCACATATAATGAGAGCATGAGAGCATTTGGGAGAATGTATAACATAATAAATGCACCAGATAATGTTCATAAAATCATCACTTCCCAATGGTAACACACATGGGGATTCAATAAAGCCTACACAATAATTTTGATTGTGGGCATGTCACATGGCCACAAAAAGTTCATTAAACTCCGCATAGAGGTGCACACTTATGTGCAAACATGGAAATGTTTGTGGCATGCAAATTACAGCAAAAGTAGCTGAATTGTATGCTAATGAAGGAAATCAATTTGGTAGAGTGATTCAACAAGCTGTAAAGTAACTGTGTAGACTCCGTGCTCACATTAGCCAGGTATGTGCAAGTTTTCCAAATACAGCCACACAAAAGAGTCTACAAGGAAACTAGAGCAAGTAATTGTCCATACACTTGTACAGAACAGACCATAACATGTAACCCCACAGATGATATGACATTCCCAGACATGTTGGATGCTAGAAAATGATACTAAAAATAGCAACAATTCCTTATTAAGTACCATGACATAACTAACACTTTGCACCCACACCCTCAAATGAACAATGTAATCGTAACTAATGCAGACAGCTAAATGTGTAAACCCCATGACACATAGAACCCCAAACCTGAATTCCTGTGTGTGTATATGTATGTGTGTATATATATATATATATATATATATATATATATATATATGTATGTATACAGCTGAATAATACCCTCCCTTGACTGTACAACATTGGGCTCCCCTTCAGTTTCTCTGCCTACACGGTTACCAACCATATAGATTCAGGGCTGTCAGCACAGTAAAGATGCAAAGGAGGTCAAAACTCATTAGTGCTGTTGAATCCCAAAAACTTGTAACCATGTAGGGATGTTCAGTTTATGTAGGTACTTCCACAGTGTTCATGTTGTATGGATGGCAACAGTGAATAATGACATCAGGGAGGTGTGTCAGGTTACACTTAAAGAGGTGTACATGTAGGTCTGTAAAGTGTAAAAACGCATGTAAGCAGTGCACAATTCATAAGTTCTGTGTCATCTTTATTGTTTGCTAAAATATAGTGTATCTATTTGGATTACATTAAATCATATTTGTTAGTTTTCGTTCTTGTTTGACCACTGTGGAGCTTACTGCAACCACAAGAAGTGGAGGAATGAATCGCAAGTTTTACAGCACTTGCCACATAACTATTCCTGTTGCAGCATGTGGATATGTGGGGCTAGTGTATAGAAGGTCCTGAGTTCTACTATAGGGTCTGCAACCTTTTCTCTACTTTTTGAACTGCATGTTTACGTGATATCTCAGGCACAGACAAAGGTAATAAGTTCCCTCGTGTTCACTGTATTTCAGCATCAGTGCACACAGCAATGTACACAGCAGTGCATAGGTGTACATTGTGCAACAATGACCAGTAACAGAGTTTGTATATACAGTAAAGTAGCAGATGGTTTTCATAGCTGCCAATTACAACATAAGCAGGTGATTTCAGTATGGTGGATCTGTTCAACAAGCTATAAAGCATCCATCTAGCCCACATTTTGGTTTTACTTGCATACTTCCATTTCATGGCAGTACACACAAGGAAATTCTAGGCCTGAAATAAAATTGTCTCAGCTGCTCTATTTGCAAGGTAAGTCTTGAACCTACAATGTATTCTGCAATAATATTATGGCATATCCTTGTATATATTAACTTGGTGCAGTTATGAAGTAAATAGTGGTGAATTTGTACAGAAAGTATCTTAACATGTTACAGCAGATGCTTATGTTACTCATATGTGTCCATTACTTAGGTTTTATTTCTTATTCCTTTCATTTTTCATTGCACATTTTGTGTAATGTGCCACATAGCACAAATAGCATAAGCAGGTAGTGGCTATGTGTATCTGGTTTGCATGAAGCATGATGGTCAACCTGTGAAGCAGACAGCAAACAATTGTAACAGGATACATTCAACTAATGCCCTTGAACATCATGAAAACCTGGCCTGGAGTACAGATGTTACTGGCTTCTAGCACAGAGTGTGCAGCCTTTGTTTTACTGCTGTGATATTACAATTTACAGCAATGAAATGCAACACAGACAACTGTTTCCTTAACATTCTTGTGTCAACAAGTGTACATATGGGACTGGCATACACATGGTCCTGTGTTTGAATATACTATATGCCATATAGTGTTATTTTTACTGATTTTTAGCAATGAGGCTCACTTTTGTGCACAGCTTACCAACACACAAACATGCATAACTTCCATGCGTCCACACTTTATTAACCATCGCACAAATGTGCTGCTCGCTGCACTATGGACATGTATATATCATGTTTTCTTATTAATGTTTATTGTCCATTTCCTTTGTATGACATAAAACTACATATGGGAACATTACTACTTCAGGAACTATTCTATGTCATATATTCACAATACATATATGTGTCCCCCCTCCCACAACCACTACAACCCTGGAGGCTCAATATTTTATACAGACATATCAACCACACTACAAAGTGTAATATACAATGTTGTGTGCTTCCTCATGGACAAGGCCATTCAGTGGTACTGACAACCTTGCTGTGCTAAAGCCAAACATCCAACTATGCTCAATAAGGGTACTTGTGGTTTTGCACAGCTAGGCTTCTACACACCTAGGACACACTGTACACTTAGGCTACTGGCCTTATATGAACCTATGAATCTATGTGCCTATGTAGGCCTCCTAACCTGTTGTCTCCCACATAGTCTGCTGATATTATCTACCAGAAGTTAACCTGCAGCCATGTAAAAGTCAGACTTGTGGTGTGTTGCTTGAATAAAGTACTGTCTTCTGTAGTCTGTGTACTTATATAAGTAGGGGGTTCTCTTCTCAGTACAGTCAAGTGTGTATGTGTGTGTGTGTGTGTGTGTGTGTGTGTGTGTGTGTGTGTGTGTGTGTGTGTGTGTGTGTGTGTGTGTGTGTGTGTGCACCCTGCTAGCCAGAAGAACAACTGTGTATCCTGCAGTTACTGCTCCCAGTCCCATAAATTGACAGTATTTTGATACTTACACCTGCCTGCACATCCATTTCAGGCAGGCCTCCCACCTTCTTCTCTCCAACATGCACTGCTGTCATCCACTATAAGTTGACCTGCAGCCATGTAAAAGTCAGACTTGTACCGTGATGCTTGCATAGAGTGCTGTGTTCTATTGTCTGTGTGCTTAGATGGGTAGGGGTTCTGTTCTCACTACAGTCAACTGTGTGTGTGTGTGTGTGTGTGTGTGTGTGTGTGTGTGTGTGTGTGTGTGTGTGTGTGTGTGTGTGTGTGTGTGTGTCTACTCAGCAGAATAGATGGGCTATCCTACAGTTACTTCTCCAGTGCCATAGCTTGCTAGTCTTTTGACACTTGCAGAAGCCTACACATCTATGTCATGCAGCCCTCTCAATATCTTGTCACCCACATAGCCTGCTGATGTCACTCACTATAAGTTGACCTTCAGACTTATAAAAGTCAGACTTTTGTCATGTTGCTTGCGTATAGTACTGTGTTCTGTAGTCTGTTTACTTAGATAGGTAGGGATTCTGTTTTCATTGCAGTCAACTGTGTGTGTGTGTATATGAGATGTTACTTGACATTAGAGAAATTCTTTACACCAGCAAGTGGGACACTGTTATCACAATATGCTCAACAGACAATGTTAATGTGCCACCACATGCTCAACAGACAATGCTGATGTAATCAGCTATATCAGGTTATTGCATATACAACCATCCCACCAGGGTAGGATCAGATGCTGGCCTGGAGCCCAGGCAGATATAACCTTAGGTTCATGGGGGTTACTAGGCTATTAGCCCCAGGGTCTTTATAAGACTAGCCATGTTATACCATTGTTGTCTTATTGACCAACTTGTATGGTCTATATTTGCAGTCCAAGTGTATGATCATCACCGACTGCCCTTATCCAAGTTGGACGTGGATGACACACCCAGGGTAAATTTACATTCTCCCATTCAGTTGGCTAAGTTACACTTAAATATGGTCATTGAAGAGTTCTGTTTTATGTAATTTGAGATTTTATCCCAGAGGAGTGGCAATATCTCGGGGAGACATATTTGTCACTCCAGCATATCCTGTTAATGTTGCAGCCTAAGTTAAGATCCCTAGAGTGAGTGAATCTTATCCCATATGACTTGTGGATGTGCAGCATTTGTATTTGGCCAGGGTCTGAAACTGGTCTGTAGGCCAGGCAGAAGTCGCCTCTCAGCAGCGTATATGATACAGAGTGCAGTGACAGGGCCTTCATTCTATGCATGCTGGTCATGTGTTGCAGGCCCTGAAATGTCTTGATGAGAAACCTCTGAAGTCTCTCCAGCTGCTGCAGGTGTCTGGTGAGATGCATACACAAGGGAGCATTGTACTCTATTAGTGGTCAAATGAGGGATGAGTATGGAAGAGTTATAACATCCTTAGCTCTGGATGCAATATCCTTACTTATGAGATGTGCAGCATAGAAGGCCTTCCTTACCACTGTGGACACATGGCGATTGCAGTTAAGGATGCTATCAACCTGTGTTCCAATTTCTCTCCATAGGGTTTCAGCTAAGGGGGTACTGTTAATATTGTAAAGTGCAGGGACTTCCACTTGGCCATGATGGATGATAATGCATCATTTAGCATTTATTTTGAGGCCTTGGCTTTGGCACCAAACCTTTGTCTGTGTAAGGCCTTTTTGTAGTATATCATTGTTGTAAGACTCAGTGATTGTACCCAGTCTGCAGGCTTCAGCAAACATGGTAAGCCAAACGCTGGACATCTGAGAAATACATTCCAAACAGTAGGGGGCCCAGCACAAATCCTTGTGGTACATCAGTGGTAACTGGTCTGCTGCTAAAGGTGGAATCCACAAATCTGACAGTATGTGTTCTGTCATTGATCCAGTTGGCTACCCATTTAGTGATATATGGGTTAATCCTCATTTTTTTTTTAATTTCTCCAAATCTTTTAGGTTTCTAATACCATGACAGGAATGGACCCTATTCCTAAGTCACAGTATGATTAAAGTTCATGAAATTAGTATTGTTTCAGTCTTTGATATCAGCCAGAAGTGCTCTTTGCAACACTCGCAATGTGCCCAGTAATCACTCCTTCTGCAATTCGTACAAAGTTACATGTATTGGTAACATATCTAAATACGACTGTAGATTCTTTTTTATAAGACCCAGTGCTACTAGTACTATTGGAACTATATGGGTATCTCTTTTCCACATTGCTTTAATTTCTGCCTGTAAATCCTGATATTTTACGACTTTGTGTTTCTCTGTATGCAAGACACTGTAGTCACTTGGTGTACTGATTCAATGATCAATGCTACATTTGTCTTCTTTTCATGGACCACTATATCTGGTCTTCTCACATCAATCTTTTGAACTGTTGGCAATGGGTGATCCCATGTGATGTAAACTTCATCATTTTCTGTGATGCTTTGTGGCTTATGTTTCCAGTGTTTTTCAGCTACTTCAGTATTATAAAGTTTGCACAATCCCCAGTGCAACAGTCTTGCCACATTATTATGCCTTTCAGTATACAGTCCTTCTGCCATTACTATATCACAATCAGCATCAAGGTATGCAACTGTTTCCAATTCTGTTTTACAAAATCTACATTTGTCTGTTTCTCCCACATGGTCAATGGATATTGTAAACAAACGTGTTTGTAGCCCACTATCTTGGGCTGCAAATGTTAACTTTTCATCTTTTGGTTTGAATTCACCTCTCCTTAACCATTCCTGCATTTGATTCTGATCAACATGAGGTTCTTCCAGGAGTTTTCTATACTTGCTTTTTGGCACATTCAGTTGTTACCTGATTTTTATCTACTTCTGGTTTGATTTCAATATTCGCTTGACATCAATATGCTTCTGCTAGACTAAGAAGGGAAGTCATCTTAGATTTCTTCTCCTCATGTTTCAAAACCTTCACTATGTTTGGGTCTTGTGAGGTCAGCAGATATGTATGTAGTCCCAGATCTGTACATGTAATCTATTTCAAGGAGGTCCATACCTCTTTGGACCAGAGAATGTATAACCTTAATGTGCACTGATTTTTATAAATCATTTGGTGAGCATGATGCATCCTTCTTGTTTTCCATTCCAATCTATCCAACATCTTTTGGGGCCAGTCAATCACTCCAAAACTGTAAGTTAGGACAGGAGGAACAAATTGGTTTATAGCTTGAATTTTGTTCGTAGATGTCAACACTGTATTCAGGATTAATGTAAGTCTTCTAAAATATTCCTTACTAAGTTTTATTCACATTTGTTCATGTTTTATTGCAGAACCTTCATCAATTCCCAAATATTTATACACTCCCTCTTGCACAAGTTCTTTTATATCACATTCTTGTCCCAAACTAAAGTTTTCTAGGTGCTGCAGCTTTCCTCCTTTAAAGATTGACTTTGCACCAAATAGCATTCTTATATCATCTGACGAAGTTTTGACTACTTGCAGTTGTGCTTTCAGTTCCCCATCTGATGAGCTATAATGCTTTAAATCATTGACCAAGAGAAAATGAGAAGTCTTTACACTTTGTTGTTTCTGGGAGCTAAATTATAGCCATGACCTAAGCTGTTAAGCAAACAGCTTAATGGATTAAGGGCAAGACAAAAGAGCAATGGTAACAAGTCACCCATGAATATCCCCTTTTAGATTTTTATCCCTGGAATAATAATCTGTCCTTTATCTTGGCTTAACTGCAAAGTGGTCTGCCGCTGTTTCATGGATACTGTAAAGTAGTTGAATCAGTGTAGGGTTTATCTTATACATTTTAAGCACTCTTTTTATCCATGAATGTGGAATGCTGTCAGATGCTTTTTTGTAATCAATCCATGCCATACTTAGATTCTTCCCCCTTTTACAGTTCTCCAGTATGACTTTATTTAACAACAAATGATCATTTGTTCCATATGACTTTCTTTTATTACCCTTTTGTTCTATTGCCATAGTTTTCTTCTAAATTACTATAAACTCAGTTGGCATCAATTCCAGTGTACAGTTTATACATCAGAAGGCAATTTATTGGTCTATAATTTTTAGGGTAGCTTGCAGTTTCACTCTTAAGTAGGAGCATTGCTTTTCTTGTTTTTAGCCAGGTTAGTGTCTGTTTGGGGTGTGCATATGAATAGTTTTTACTCATGGCTAAATCTTTGTGCAAAGATGTTAATACTTTTAACCAGAAGTTAGGTACTGCATCTGGGCCTGGGGTTTTCCAATTAGGGGCTTTTCTTAACTTTGTTTCAATCTCTCTGGCTGTTACTTCATCCCATTTTATATCATGTAACTTTGAACTTCTTCTCTCCATTGAGCATCTTTGTTATGTTCCACAGGATCTTCATGAATACTTCTCTAAAATGTATCTATTTCTGTTTTGGTGGTCTTTCAGTTCCTTTTACCTTGTTTCCCAATTCTCTATAAAACTTTTTGGGTTATCAATAAATTGTTTATTTTGTACTTTTCCTTTATATTTATCTATCTTCTAGGTTATTCTGCCTGTGTTGATATTAATATGGCACATTGCTTTAATCACGTCTATCTTTCTGATTATTTTTGTTGATCTGTTCACTCTTCTATACTCTTCTAACAGTGACACTTCTTATCTTAATTGATTTATAGTTTTCTCTTTTCAGTACTTCCATGATGGCATTCAATTTCTCCCCTTCCTTTCCCTTACTACCCTGCATTTGTGTGGTAGAATTTGATCTGTTATTAATTTAGTTGCACAGCACTTCCCAGCTGTGTGAGTTATCAATGATGCCTTCGTGGGAGATTGTGTCAAAAGCCTTGGTTAAGTCAAGGTAGTCTGTATGCAGTGTTTTGCCTTCATCCAGGGCTTTGGTCACATTCTCATCCACGAGATTTTAATAAGTATGATCTACCCTTAACTAAACCAAATTTCATCAGGGCAACAGTTTGAAGGTCACCTGTCTTTCTTGATAAGGTCCATGATTATTCTCTCTAGGACCTGGCTCACCAAGCATAGGGGTCTATAGTTCCCAGGGTGGGTTGACAGACCCCTTTTGTGCAAGGGAATTACTGCTCCTGTGTTTCATTCAGCTGGGGCAAAGCCAGTACTTACACTGTGGTTGAAGAGAGTGCCAAGTGCTTCCACTAGGTCCTGTTTCAGACCATGTAGTATGCATCCTGGGATGTTGTCTGGTCCCATAGATGTTGTTTATTATGCCCATGGAGAGTGCAGTTATGAACTGCTCTTTGCAGATACTAGATATGGGACTGGTGACAGGTATGCCTTGGGGTATGTCTGGTGGGGATGGGGGTTGAAGTTTGCCCCAGACTGTCTGGTAGCAGGTCGGTGATGTCCTCAAGGTCATTATAAGTGGTACCATCCATTACTAGCTTGGCGCAAAGCTGGCCATTCACTTTTAGATTTTTAATGTAGCTGAAGAATGCATCCTGATTATCTTTAGCCAGGGATGCTAGTTTAGATTCCTGGGTGGCTTTAGAGGACTTTACAAGATAGCTAATTTCCTTGTTGAAGCTGTGGAGGGTGCCCTTCCTCTGCTGACTCAGTTCCCTCTTATTCCTAGACACTACTTTCTTCCACTTGTATAAGGTATGCATGCTCGATACCCACCAGAGTGGCTTGTTTTGCTCCTTTCACATTTAGCAGCTGACACTATACATTTGTATAGGTGTTTATAGAGGCCATTTGTGTACACCTCTGTATAGCAGTCATTGCTGACAGTGGTAGCAGGGAGTTTGCAACTATTTAAGGCATCAGTTAGGAGGCTATAATTTACTTTGGATAAATGTTTCATCCTTTCTGCTCTTGAGGGACTGTCAATATGACTGTGAATGTGAACAAGACTAAATTGTGATCTGACCTGACTTGGGGGGGGGGCAATACACAGGGGTTAGTGCAGAGAACCACTGTGTTGGTCAGTACTAAGTCTAGGACATGTGTGCCCCTTGTGGGGATGCACACTATCTGTTACACAGCATGTGTATTAACAAAGTCCAGGAAACTTAGGGTGAATGACTTTATGGACTTATATGACTCCAAATCGATGGAAGGATAGTTGCATCACATATGACCAAGGTGTTTGGCTGTATAGTAAGTGAATCAAGTAGGGTGATGTAGGCAGAGTGGTACATGTGATTCATGGTGGGGGCCTGTAGCTAACAATGATATGCAAGGGGGTTTTACATACAGTTATATATTCTAGGCAATGTCAATGTTGACTGGAATAAAATCAATACACCATCCCCCTCACTATCCATTAACCTTTATAACTTCACCCAAGTAATCCACTCAACAACTCACCCTAACAAAAAACACCCTCCAGGATCTATCTTAGATTGGATACTAGTCACCCACCCAAACAAAATCTCTCTCTCTGGCACCATCCCTGACACATTCAGTGACCATCTCCCTGCCTTCATCCAACGATCGTCAAGCTCCATCCAACATCAACACGTGTATATCCAAACTCGTAACCTAAGCAATTTCAATCCCTCTATTTTTTCTAACATCTTTAAACAAATTAACTGGCACATCCTAAACACTCTCCCTCTTGACAGTGCTGTAGAGCATTTCAACTCTATCTTCCTTAATATTCTTAACTCCCTAGCCCCTCTACGAAAAAAAACGAATCAAAGCCAATACTGCTCCCTGGCTCACCAAAGAAACTAAACAAATTATACATCACAGAGACAAATCCTGGAAGCTTTACCAGAAAAGTAAACAGTCCTCTGCCTTGCTCCAATATACTCAACTTCGCAACCAAGTAAAAAAACTTATTTCCAAAGACAAGAAAAATTACTATAATAAACTTCAGTCCAACAACAGCAAGAACCCTAAACAATTCTGGAATTCTGTCAACTCCCTATTCCATTCTGGATCTAGAAATAACCCGTGCCCTGATCCTAGCTTAACTGACAGTGAACTAAGCTCCCATTTCAACACCTTCTTTATTGAATCCATAGCTAACCTAACTAAAACATTCCCAAATAATAACCCACCCAACTCCCTCCACATGACACCCAACTACCTAAATAACAATACCTTTAAATTCCACCTCAAACCTGTACCCACCAATATTATAAAAAAACTTCTATCCAGACTAAGGCCATGCGCTAATGCCCCAGACAACATACCCTCCTCCTTCCTCAAATGTGCAGCTGAAGGAATTGCTCTCCCAATCAGCATTCTGATTAACAGATCCTTAACTGAATCATATGTGCCCAAACTCTGGTGTTCAGCCTACATTCTTCCTCTCCACAAAGGAGGCAAAAACACCTCTATTTCTAACTTCTACTCCATTGCCCTACTCTCACCAATTTCTAAAATTCTAGAAAAATGTGTCCACCACCAGCTTTGGCCTTACCTTATTCAGAATCAACTTCTAACACCCACCCAGCATGGCTTCCACCCCGGCCATAGTGCCATAACTACCCTACTAACTTTCCTAGACACTATCAATCAAGCCCGGGACTCTGGACTCATCATAAACACTATACTACTAGATCTTTCTAAAGCCTTCGACACCATCTCCCATACTCACCTTCTCCATCATCTAACCAACCTTAATCTCTCCCCTAATACTCTCTCCTGGTTCTCCAGCTACCTATCCAACAGGTCTCAAGCTGTCAAATGGAAGAACTCCTCCTCTTCCTTCTTGCCTGCACCTACCGGCGTTCCTCAAGGGTCCATCCTTGGACCCATGCTCTTCAACATCTTTATAAATGACCTTCACACCATCATCCCTGACACTACAGTCATCCAATACGCTGATGACTCTACCTTGGTTTGTGCCGCCCCCAACATTTCTGAACTACTGACCAAAACCCAAATAGCTTTTTCCACTACTGAGAACTGGATGCACCAAAATCACCTTTCCCTCAACTCCAGTAAATCTAAAATTCTAATATTCCTCCCCTCCAAGGTTTCCTCCTTTGACAAAAACACTTTCAATGTCATTAGCCAATCCTCCACTACTATAGAAATAGTCTCCTCTGCAAAACTCCTTGGCATTACCATAGACGAACACTTCAAATTCAATCTTCACATACAACAAAACATAAAGAAAACTCACCAAAAACTAGGTATGCTATATAGAAACAATCAATTTTTCTCCAACCCCTCTAGGCTTACCCTGGCAATCTCCTACCTTCTCTTCTATATGGTGCCCCACTATTAACCAATCTGTCCACTTCCAACACCTCTAAACTTGAAGCTTGTTATAATAAAATATCCAAATTTGCCACTAAATCCAAAACTTCAACTCACCACTGCCTCTGCCTTCAATCTCTGAATTGGTTAGAACTACCTAACCACCTAGACTATCTACAACTAACCAACGCTCACAAATTAATATTCTCCCCTGATAAATGCCCAGCCTTAAAAAACATTCTTCCCCCTTACACCCCAAATAGATCTCTGAGGTCTGAACATGAAAACCTAATCGCCATTCACAAACCAAAATGTCCCGCTGGCCAGCTTCTACTCTCCTTCTCGCTAGGTAAAAAATGGAACTCCCTCCCTCCCTCACTTAGGACAATACCTAACATTGAATCCTTCAAAAAACTACTCTTTCAATATCTCTCTTCCAAATGGAAATGCTCCTGCTTTCACCCTACATAACTCCCCCCACTAAACTCTCCATACTACTGCTTTACTATACTATCTAGCTTAATCTTAGCTTAATCTAATTTCTCCTATACTCTCAAGCTTCATCTAATTTCTCCAAGAACCTGAACTATCAGACTTAAATAAACTCCATATTTGTAAATATTGTAAAAATCTGGAAAAAAAAAATAGTTTTTGTTATATACTGTCTCACAATGAATATTACCGTTTTTCATTTGAATGTATGTAATTCCACTGAATGTATGAACCATACTACTGTATCTCATCTCTAAAATTATGTAACCTTTCTCATTGTTTTGTAACCCTTATCATACTACTATTGTACATGGAGCTTTTCTCCCCGGGCCTCCACTGAAAATGGGCACTTCTTGGCCCAGTGGACTTCCCCGGTAATCAAACTGAAATAAATAAATAAATAAATAAATACAGTTAGTTGGACTTGGAATAGCACTATAGAGTCATTCTCTTTGACCAGCCTTATGATGTATTTATCTTTAAAGAAGATGTATGCAGCTCTGGCTTTGGTACTTTCATGCTCATTTTGATGTGTGAATGTGTGGAAGGTATTGTAGCCTTGCATGGTCTGGGGGTTCTCATCTGCCTTGAACCATGTCTGTGTGACTGCATATACACGGGCATCTTCTAAGATAAGGAGTTCTTCCAGTGAGTGCAGTTTCTGATTTACACTCCTTGCATTAAGCAGCCTAACCTTCACTTTGTCTCTAATGGATTAATTTACATTGGGGGAATTTGTTGTTCTGTCATTGCCTACAAAGGCCACTATGACGGAAGCAAACACCTTCATATACTACAGTGAGGTACATCTCCTGTCATTCACTGCAACATGGACTATGACAGAGTCATAACAGTACTTATTGTTGAGAGACTTGAGTGCGTGTGTGATCTGATGGACCCTGCCACCTGGCAGGCAGCTGACTGTGACCTTGTCGAGCCTGGTCAGGGGGACATATGTGTGTCTCACTATGTAGCTGCTTATGTGCAATACATTTGGTTTTGTGGTGTTTTGCCTGAGGGGCTTATTGGCTGAGACACTGTTGTGTGTATTATTATGTGTAATGGATTCTGTTGCATCTGCACTGTGTGCAGTAGGTTTGCACTTTGGAGGCCTCTGATCTTTAGTTAGTTTTCTAGCAAGTACCTCTGTGTATGTGGGTTTGTGTGTTGTGAGCTTGTTATCTGCAAGAGGTGAGTTGTGTGTGCTGATGACATGTTTGATATCTGTTTTTTTGTTATGTGAGAAAGTCAATTCCAAATTCATAGTATAGAGACAGCTCTCACATGTTGTATTAGTTTATTTTATCAGTAACTGGTTGTCAGTATACATGAGGCAATTGTTATGTTGCCTCAGGATGCCCATGTAAATCAGGCTGCCTGGAGAAATGGTGAGAAACTGTCAGTCCATTATGGTATGTATATACTGTAGTAGCTAGTGGGGAGTGGGCTAGATGGACCAGGTTTTGGTGTACAACAAACAAAATGTGTCTATTCTATGGAGGGCTAGTGTTACAAAAATGTGTCAATGTTTCACAATGCAAAACTGAGGTACTCGCAGGGCAGCAGTGCAAGCTTTGAGCAGCTACAATAAACGGTGTGCAAACCCAGCAAAACACAATGCTGGAATACAAGCAAAGTTAACCCATTTTAAAAAAGTAAAAAAAAAGGAAAGGTTAACAGTGAGCTTTATTCCAGCAATCCCCAACTCAGATGGGTTTTTGGCTGCATGGTTCTGGCAACAAGGGTGCAGATGGCCTGCTTAATGTAAGTGGGCTGGTTTTAGTGCTCAAATGATACCAAACAGTCTGATTCATCAAGCTCAAATCGAGCCTATGCTATAAAATGCAGAAGTACTAGAAATCCAAAGTGCAGAAAATCATCACAACAGAAGAACAAACCGTTTAAATAAAGCAGCAGTTCAGTAGAATACTCCAATAAGAGTGAAGACAACAAACCTTCCTAGTGTGAAATAGGTGGTCTGGAACCCAAGTGCTTAAACCAGACCTAAGACACTTTCAGAAGAACGGAGACAATAAGCCTTCAACCAGTGATTCCCAGCTTATAAGAACACAGGCTATCATCCACTGCGACAAGAGTCTACACCACAAACCTTCCTAATGTAAAATAACTGGTTTGGAGGCCAGGAGCTTAAACCATAATAAAGACACTTAGAACAACAACCACAATAAGCATTCAACCAACAATTCACAGCTCAGAATGGCAGAGGCTATTATCTCCTCCCACAAGACTGTAGACTACAAACTTTCTTAATATAAGACAACTGGCCTGATGCCCAAGTGCTTAAATCAAAAGTAATAAACTTAGAATAACAGTTACAATTTAATGCAATACCAGGCAGATGACAGTGATATGTCTTTTAATCTACCCACATACATCATGTCATGGTTAGTGGGCCCTGTGTTAGCTTCATGAGAAAACCCTGTGGTCTTTCCAGCTGCTGCTTGTGTCTGGTGAGGTTCGTGAAAAAGAGAGTGTTATAATGTATTACTGTTTTGATGTCTGACAAAAGTGTTGTCTTACAGTCACGAGATCTGCATGTGATGGTGTGTCTTATGATGTGAGCCATATGTATGTACTGGAAAATATTAAAGAGAAAGTTATAAAGTAATGACACACATTGCAGTTCCTGACATCACAACCCTTACAAGAGAATACAGTAGAAAGTACTGATATGATGATGCTATCCAGTGTATCATTTGGCAAGGTAAATATAACTGACATATAAAATTATCAGTTCAACAGCACAGATACAGATATACTAGGCACTAATGTAGCTATGCACCCTATGCATCAGACACAAAGCCTTTGTATCCCTGAATCCAAAAGTGAGAAAACAAGGATATAGAACCGTTTTATTCACTTGCACATGGTGCTGGGGAGGGTAGGAGGCATAGGCTGACACAAAAGGCTGGTGAGTGTGTGTGAGGGAATAAAGGGAAGCAGACAGGCTCTGTGTGTTTCTGTAGGAGTCTTCCATGTGAAAGTGGTGTGTGAGAGTCTGCATGAACACAGCCAAACTCAGTGCTAGCGCTAGCTTTACATCGTGGTATGCTGGACAGGTGTAAGCCATGTATGGTAGAGGTGGCAGTTCATCGTTGTTGCCCCCAACAATGAAAACTGGCTCTGCCATGAATTGTACTAGCACCTCCACACCCAAGGTCAGATGGAGTGCTGCTACCTGAGTATGACTGGTGTCTACTGGACATACCCCCTGCAATGGAATCCCCAGGAACATGACCCCATGGCCTGCCACATCTTGGTGTGAAAAGCACACTTACTGATGACCCAGCAGAAATACAGCCATTACAGGAGTGTGATTGGGAGTTGCCAAGATGGCTATCAACAGATGCTGTGGCTGACCTAAGCCCACAAAGATGCCATTCCCATCCCAGCAAATGTTTACTCACAGACACTGCTCATTCATGACAAACACCCCTCTGTCCATCAAAGACATCCCTTGTTCCAATGTGTCATTAATCAGATCCAGGGAATTGGTGACATGGTGGAGATAGTCACACATGTCAGACTGTGCTACATCCACAAACCAGAGCATTTGTCTGGAATACCTTTCTGAACATGCCTGTGCCTCCATGATGGCCCTAAACATATGTTATGTGACACAGAAAGAGACACCTGTACTAGGTGGATGAGGGACAGCAGGCCCCCTCCGAGCACCATTATCAACCCTCCTGCATGGCACCTTGCCAACACTTTGGCTACAGCCAGACACAAGTTGTATTGAAGCTATGGTAGCCACACTTCCATGCTCAATCTCATCGCCCTGCATCTGTCCTATATATGTGGCATCAGTGGACTGGGTTGGCATAGGCCTACTAGCTGTGTCTGGGAAAAAGGAAAGGGGTGGCTGGATGTCAACCTCTGTGTTAGATTCAAACTCTGCACCCCCTGACTGTGCCTCAGTTTTGCCACCATCATCATCAGTGTCTGATGAGACACTGACATCAGTTGGCACAAGGCCCACACTCCCACTGTCATGACCATCTGTGATAAAAAGGGAGAAACACAGGCATACATTAAGACTTGCACTACTATGGTGCAATATATGCTAAACAACTTACAGTACTGCCACTATCACAGACAGTACAGCAATACACCACAGCAGGCCTAAAATGACACGTTATATTTCTAGAAATTGATCTGCAGTACTGAAATAACTTTATTTGGCTTACCAGCTGCAGTAGTCATATGTTGCTGGATTTCTGATGGTCCTGAAAGATGTAAGGCCAACATCATCACATTTAACAGTAAGACAGTGGGGTACTACATGTACTCCTCTCAATCTGCATGAATTATTTCAACAGGAATGTGGCTGACAAGACCAAACTTAGCTTATCACTGTACCAGTCTTCAGTCTCCCCAAAAAAAGACATGTGACACAGAAGTAACTTTTATTTTAGTTGTTTTACTATACAAAAGTATTTAGCTGGTCATATAGCAAAGCCTACCTGAGAGGTCTTCCTGGGACTTAGAGGGACACCCATTTCAATCATATATTGTGGGCACCTCTGCTTTGAGTTGTCCTGTTTTAGAAGATTATCCAGGAATTCCTCATTGGGGTGAGAGGTGATTCTGCATCAGACTCACCCCCCAGGTTACCCTCTGGTCTCAGGAAACAGCAGCGTCATACCTCCATGCAGATGCTATCATGTCAGTTGCCCTATAGCACACCTGCTCATAAGTATGCTCATGACCATCCATGACATTTACATTTGCAATAATCTGCTGCCATAGTCTCAGCCTCTCTGGCATATTGGGACAACTACTTCAAAGAAGAAAAGTGACATGTGGACAGAGTAAATCAACAATTATTGCATTTTCTACTTCACTGAAGGGGGTCTGTGCCTCAATGACATTTTTGGCCCCAAAAGACAACAGAATGATAATACACATAAGTATCACATTACTAAATAACTGTTACCAGATAAAACAGTTAAGGTAGGCAGCCAGTAGTACCCACTGGAATAAAACATACAACAGATGTGCAATACTAAAAACAGACAGGATGAAAAACAAGGAGAGTAACAAGAGCAACATTTCCTTGTATGTGCCATAGCAGTAACTCAACTGTGCTCCCCCAAAAAAGAACAGCCCATTCCAGTTTGTAATATTACAGTAACTACTCTTTGCTCCCAAACCCACTAAAGACAGACACATGAACCAGTTTGCTAATAAAACACATTTGAAATGCTATTTATGCATTCAGAGGACCTGTCCCTGAAACACTTGCACATATGTATCACGCAGATAACTATGTCCATGTAGTGTCAATCATTTGTACCCCTGAAATGGCTTGACAAACATGGCCATGCCATCAGTACACTTCTAGCTAATGCATACAGATAACAGTATAAAATGCTTTGATTCTCATTATTCATTAATATATTCCAGCATACAAAATGACAGCATACCTGCTAGAGTTCAGTCCTCCTCTATAAAGACAGCTTTGGAAATATTTTGTTTTTCTGAACATATAGCAAGTATCCTCACCATCAGTTTGGCTATCTACACATTAGCCTTTTTATAATGGAGTAGATTATTAATGGATTGCATCTGTCTAGGCTGTGTTTCAGAGATACTAATTACAACATAAGCAGCTGAATTGCCTGCTAATCAACCAATCTGGTGTAGCTATTCAAAAAGTTATAAAACAACCAAGTAGACTCCATGCTGCTTTTTCCTGTGGATTTCAAAAGTAGTAGAGTACAGACACAGATGCTCTACACAGACAGAATGTTAACTCCATTTGTATATATTACAGGTTGCAGGCAATGATGCTGCTGCTGCCAATAGGCCTCAGCCAAGACAGAGAAGAGTGTTTCAGGCTACATTTAACTTATCACAGCATGCACAACATGGACATTGTACAGTGCTACAGGATTGACAGGGACACAATACAGGAACCCTGTGACCTCTGCCAGCCTCAACTCAAAGCCACAACCTTCACCTCCCCATATATTGGCTGTGTACTGTTTGCATCACAGTCAACCTTGAACTAACACTGTGGCAACTACTGCTTTTAGAAGGCAAGTCCTGAACATGTACTATATGGCATAATAATATTATGATGTGTCCTTCTATACCATCACTTGGTACGGTAAACAACTACAAGGTGGGAGATTTGTACAGAAATTAATGTCACATGTGACACCAGAGATTTATTTGACTTGTATGTGTCCATTACTAAGCAGTAGGCCTCAGGTCTCAATGATTCACACATAGATACCTCCCTGAAGTAATGATGATCACTGCATGCCCGAGTGAGAATTTCTTAAGTAATGAGACACATAGCTGTTTCCGGCTTCACCACTCTCACAAGATGAAACCAGCAGGATGCAAAACAAGGAGAGTAACAAGAGCAACATATCCTTATTTGTGCCATAACAGTAGCTCAGCCTGGGTCCACCCCCCTCAGAAGAACATTATACCCTTGCATGTGTCATGAAAGGAACCCACCTTTGCTCCTCCTAAAAACAGCAGTCTATGCTTGTTTGTGCCATCCAATATTCTATTAATTTGATTGCAACTGCATATCATAATGTTCCCAGTTAATATCTTCACACATTTTAAGGTAAATGATGTAGACTGGCTTACACACTGCATGTCTCTGAGCACAGGTCAGGTAATGGATGAATAACCAAGAAACACAGAAAGGTAGGACACAGCTGTATATTTGCAAGAAATAATTATAGCAGGTTGTGTGATCACTAAGTGCACTACATCCAAATATATTACATCGAATACATTTACAAATAACAGGTCATGACTTTAGTGTACATTCAGTTGCACTTGGTTGTGTGAGGAATTACGTCACGTATTTGCTGCAAAGTTGTTTGTAGGGCAAAGATGGATAAGTCCCCTGTCCTGTTTTCTGATGGTTCTTTGCAATGAGAGTTGGAACCCAGACCTATGTAGTCATATCTCATGTGTACTAACAGTTTCTACTGAGTATGTCATAGACTGATTTTCTAAATTTCAACTAATTCTCTTTTTTTTATACTTTTTTTTTAATTTTTGGGGGGCACGTTTTGTGCAATGCATTGCTTAGCACAAATGGCTTTGGCTATGTGCATCTCATATGCCCATAGAGTGGTAGTGCACAAACCAGATTAATGGGCCACCCAGGTAGACAGGACCATGACAGCCACAAACATACACAAGATACATTCAATTAATACTATTGGCCATCATGCAAACACATTTTCTAGCAGCCCACACTGTCGCACAATGTGTTTGTGCAATGGTAAGTGCTGTGGAACACCTTCATATGCTTCAAATCCAAAAAGTCCACACTCCTAGTAAGCACAATACCTGCAATTGGTGGGAAAACATCATTCTACATTGGTCTTGATCTGTGATAAGCATGGCAGGCAATCCTAGGGACATTTTGAGATTCCATGCTCAAAGATGGGGTGTCCAAAAGTCAAAAGTGTTTGTAGGACTCCTAGTGAATGATCATTGGCCTAGGCTTTTGCAGAGGGACTATCATGTCTCAGATTATAAGGCAGAGGCATGGAACAGTGTGGCCTGGGCTCTGACCAGTGCTACCACTATCCCCTACACTTATGAACAATGTAGGAACCACTACAAAGACCTCAGGATGAGGAAGAGGGATACCCTCAACCATTGGATCAATGAATGTAGGACTGGGGGCATCCCACAGATGTCTAAGTATTACTTACAGAGACTACTTGTCAGAGTTAAAAGTTTGGATATAGTCAGGAATGGTATTCATAATGGTATTATTTTCTGTTCTATTTTTTTTGGGAGCCATCACAGACTGAGAACTGAGCGTGTGATCCCATGCAACAAGATTGGCATGGATGTGAGAAGCATGTGGTATGTATGCATCCAACAATACTGTTATTGTAGCATTAAAAGTAAAGACACCTTTTTTGGTTTATTATGCAGTTGTATCAAACTGAGCATACATCTCACAGCTGTAAAAGGAAATCATAAATGTATTAGTCTGTAGGCCATAGCAACAGTTCATTAATAGAGAGTAGTCAGAGCTACTGGGCTCAAAAAACACACCTCCCAAGTATACAATACTAAGTTTTTATCAGTATTGCAATATAACATCACACCTTTAAACCAGTGGCACCAATCGCCTGCTGTAAAATGTAATCAGTAAAACTGGAACACACATATGTGCAATATATGCACACATCAATGATTGCTTGCTGCAATCTGTAGAATAGTGTGTATCTATCATGAGCTCTGTAGTCTTAACAGTAAAAAAGTTATCTGTTAGGAGCTGGTAGTCTTAAAAGTAAAGGTAACAGAATAGAATCAAATAATCGTATCAATGTATTGCATGTCACATATGAAGTTACAAATGTTTTCCAGTTTTTTCTTACCCCCATCCCTTATCTTCTCTTTTTTTTTAACTTGATGTTTTTGTATACCCAAAGCACAGCAGGATAGGCCTGGCCCACAGGATCCACTTGCCCCCACTCGACTGGCTATGGCACCAAGGCCCAGCACATCTGGGAAGGAACCTGGTAGCACCCTGTCTGCTGTCCCTGCACTACCTGACCCCCTCAGGTAGCAGTAGCCCACAGGATAGGCCAGTGGTTCCCCCTGGGACCAGTGGCAAAGGTGGCAATTTTGTCACTCTTGATGAACTGCTAGTGAAGGTGCATAGGATTGTGCACCACATAGTTGGTGCACACCTACACTGGATTGAGACACTGCTCTCCATCATTGTACTGAATAACACAAGGAGATGCAGACATCAGACACTGCAGTCATCAGCTCAGTGAGTTGACAGTAATGATAGTCTAGTGGGTGATAACTTGATTCTCACTGTCACCCAGCTAAATGTCCATGGGTTTGCAATGTCCCCACCCTCGCCCCAACCATGATGTTCACCCATCTCTTGTGTCCTTCACCATCCATATGTACTGTCTGTCTGTGATTGTTTCCTCACTTACCCACCCTACCAGACCAAGACATACTTAAGTACCTTCACAAACATTCCTCTCTCTCTCAAAAAAAAAAAGAGCACCTGCCCCCCCCCAAAAAAAAAATGTCATCCCGTACATAGCTCTCCATTTCACACGTGTTGTCTTGACACATTTGATTTGATCCAATTGGCTATACAACATGATTGATTTGTGGTCACCCCTCTCTCTGTGGTTGACACTGCAAATTCAGCTAATATTCTGCACATCTGAATATGTTTTTAATGTTGAAGAAATGGGTAGCTATCATTCTTTCCTACATCCCTCCCGTACATTCCTGCCCTCCTTTAACTTTTTTCTTCCTAATGCTTGCTCCCCATTTCATCACTTTCCTACCTTTTCATTTTCTTTCCTTTAAATCATAAATGTATATGGTGAGAATTGCACACTAATGCTTGGCTATGGCAAAAAACAGTTATAAGTGTTATATAAAGCTGTATTGTAAACCAGTAGCATCTAGCCCAAAAATGTACATATTACTCCAATAAATATGTGCTGCCACTGAGTCAGATAATTAGCACATTTATTTTAGAGACTCCATACCAACTTTCATTATAATTTGGATTTACATGTAAAAGTATTTGAAATTGTTACATACACCTGAATTTGAACCCAGTACTATCTGACCCCAAAAATGAATGGATCAATGCATTAACATATGTTGTTACAGACTTGGTTGAGTAGCAGGTGTATTTTACAGCCTGAATTGCAAATGGCAGACTTAACTGCTGTTGTATACATCTGCTACTTAACTGAATCTCTGGCTGCATGTATTATTCACTTAATGCAGTGATAAGTTCCTTTTCATGGCCAGATGATACTGGTTCTGAGTACAGCTGTAGCTAATACATTTTACTACTTTTGTATTAGCGTTGCTTAGAGATGGTGCACAATGCACACCACTGCACACTAATTCAGGTATGTCTGTTACAGATAAGTTGGGTAGCTGAGGAAGCATTCACTGACAGACAGGACATACAAGACAAGACACAGGAATGGTCAAGGACACAAGAGGTGGGTGAACACCATAGTTGGGGTGAAGGTGGGGAAATTGAGGTCCCATGCATTTCAAGCTGGGTGACAGTGAGAATTGTGTCCTAACCTACTGGACTGTCATCACTGCCACCTACTGCACTACTGGCTGCATTCCCCAGTGTCTAGGTCTCCTTCTATTATTTTGAACTAGGATGGAGAGCATGCACTCCATCTGGCATAAGCATGCACCAACAGTATGGCACACAGTCCTAAGCACCATTCCTGGCAGTTCTTCTTAGGTGATAAATTCATCACCTCTGCCACTGCTCCTGGAGGGAACCACAGGCCTATCCTCCTCCAGCATAACTACCAGAGGGGCCAGGTAGTGCTTCGGCAGCAGTGGAGGTGATGCCAGGTCATGCACCAGAAGTGCTAGTCAGCAGTGTTGTAGATTGTGGAGTGGGGGCAGGATGATCCTGTGGGAAAGACCTACCCCATTGTAGTGTGAGGAAAAAAACAACAAATAAAACAATAAAAACCAAAAAATGAGAAGATAAGGGTTGGGATTAGAGAAAAAAGGGAGAACATTAGTAACTTCATATATGACATATAAAGCATTGATACAATTATTTGACTCTATTCTGTTACCTTTAGTTTTAATACTACAAACTCCTAAGAAATTCTTTATTATATTTTTATGACTACCCAGTTCATAAAAGATGCACACTATAGTATAGATTGCAACCAGCAATCCTTGATGTGTGCATATATTGCACATATGCATGTTCCAATTATACTGATTACAGTATACTGCAGGCCATTTGTTCCATTGGTATAGAGGTCTGATGTAATAATGATTAAAACCTAACTGTAATGTATATTTGGGAAGTGTTGTTTTTGAACCATCAAACTCTGACTACTCTCTAATACTGTACTATTATTTTGTCCTACAGACTACTGCATGCATACTTTCCTTTTTCAGTTTAGAGATGCATGCTCCCTGTTATTTGACAATATGGAACTAATGCTTTGTGCTACAGATTAAGGCATGCATACTTTCTTTTATACTTGAGATATGCATGCTCAATCTGATACAACTGTATGAAATACAAACTAAGCCATCTTTAACTTTTAATGCTACAATAACAGTATTGTTCTGATTCATACATATCACATGCTGCTTACATCCATGCCAATTAAGTGGCATGGAATCTCACATTCAATGCTCACTCTGTTGTAGCTGTGGAAAAACAGAACAGAATACCATTATGAATATCAGTATTAGCTATATTCAGCTTTTAACTCTTATAATTAGTCATTGTAATTACTACTTAAACATCTGTGGGATGTCCCCTGTACTAAATTCCCTATTCCAATGTTCAATGGTATCCTGCTTCCTCCTCCTGAGATCATGAAAATGAAGTCAGCATTGTTCACCAGTGCGGGGGATACCTATAGCTCTGGTCAAAGTCCTGACAATACTATTCCAGAATTCAGATTTTTATTCTGAGCCTAAATATTCCCGCTGTAGCAAATTGGGCCTATGCTCCTTAACTAGGAGTCCAATAAACATTCCCTCACTACAAACACCAGACATTCCTACTATAGAGCAAACCCAACGTAGAATGAGCATTTCCCACCTATTGCATTTTGCATCCTGATGTTTTCCGCCAATTGCACATATTGTGCTTACTGAGAGTGCACACGTTTTGGTTTTGCAACATTTGAAAAAGTTCTGCATCACTTAGCATTGCACAGACACAGTAGTCAAGGAGATTGTGTACTGCCAGGCAACATGTTTGCGGAATAGTAAGTGATGCGCAACAGTGGCAAGCTATGCAATTTCAAGATTATTTAATATACAGGCACTTGTATAAATGTGTTAGTCAAATGGGAAGGCCATGCCAGTCCAAATAGCACAGATATACTTCCATGAACATAGTACACAGTATATCCACATTCCTACTTTTGATAGTAAATGGACAATAGATAAATAAATAGGTAAATAACTGACACAATATAAGTATTAATATCAGCTATACTGTGTCAAGTGTTATAAGTTACTATAATGTGAAGCGGAGCAACCATAAACATGTTTGGAATATGTTGTATTTGACCCCTGGACCATGTGTATGGTAATCCTACACTTACAGCTGTTGCCACAAGAAGGTTAAGAAAACAGTTGTGTATGTTGCACTTCATTGCTATAATTTGCAATGACACAGCAGTAAAGCAAAGTTTGCACATGCTGTACTAGAACCTAGGACCATCTGTACTCCAGCCCTACACTTAACACCTGCTGCCACAGGATTACTTACATGACATTTCCTATCTTAGTATTCATTGTAAAGTTCTCACTGTTAATTGCAGTGGAGTGCTGTTTACCGTGTTTCTGTTTTGGCCACTAGTATTAATTGAATGCACCTGGTTTGTGTTTGTAACTGTCTAGGTCCTGTCTGCAGCTTGGGTGGTCCATTCATCCAGTTTGTGCACTGTCATACTTCGTGCAAACTAGATGAGTGCAGCCAAACACGTTTGTGTTAAGTAGCACATTGTGCAATACTGGCTCCCCACTAAAAAAAAAGAGAAAAAAAATTGGAGAAATAATCGAAATGAGGAAAAATTATCTATGGCAGTGCCCCAAACAAATTTTAATGAAGAAATCTCAAGAAAGGGAAAAGCAATTGCTGTGCTGTCATACAATTCACTTTTGTGGCCAGCAACCTTACAATGAAATGCTATCCGCATCATACCTTTAGCTGTCCAGATTTTTACAGAATGTCCAGGGTTTTTTTTGCCTCATGTTTTTGGTCTGTTCCTTGTAAAATGTGTGTTTTTTTGAAAAATCACTGATGGTTGAAGTCAATAAATAATGACATACATTTGAGTTTTGTACCTCATATCCTTCAGAAAATTCATGCTAACACAAATTCTATTATTATAGCTAGTTTCTAAGTTTATAAGAACAATATTTAAAATCTGAGCCTATGTTTAGGCCTTTGTCCCCAATTTTCTTGCACTAAGAGGTTGAGAGATATGATCCACATTCACATTAGAGGCTTTTTGGCCAGAGACAGTGGTGCGAGCCATGAAACCTTGCTTATGCACACCGTGCCTCATTTATATGCATGGCATGATACCGCCAGATGAGCAACATTTCATACACGAAAAATCTCTGTGTAGGCTCTGAGTGAAACCTCCCCCTACATTTGAATTATTTATTTTTTGACTCATTGAAATCTTAGAAAATTATGCTTTTTTA
Source organism: Protopterus annectens (assembly GCF_019279795.1). Lineage (NCBI taxonomy): Eukaryota > Metazoa > Chordata > Ceratodontiformes > Protopteridae > Protopterus > Protopterus annectens. The sequence continues at coordinate 140,142,564 of NC_056731.1, forward strand.
GACCTTCTAGTCACTGAGTGACCCACCTATATAAGTGGAACACTTCCAGTATCTAACATGGATCCATAGTGCTGATGCAAAATTGTAGCATTCAATGCTTGACTTATAATATGATGCATTGAAAGGGATTCAGTGTCTATCCTCCTGGAAGGAGATGTGCAAATACCAAGCCTGATGAATGGATATTACACTCTGTCTCTTTTCTAGGGATGTTTATATTGTATACAAAACAGAGAATCTCTAACACCTGCTCAATCTTGTTTTTGTTTCTGTTGGTCTGTTCTGTTTTGTGTATTTTCTTTTTAGTTATTTGTCTTTATCTACACAAATGCTGCATTCAGTTTCATTTGCTTTGTTTTTAGAACAGCCCAGACTGGTATAGCCATGAGATAACTGACAAAGAACTCAAACAAAATGAGCTACTGTGAATTCACAAAAATCAAATAACAAAGTGGATATTGTTGGAGCACTTCTATTCCTGGAGGACTTGTTAATCTGCATTGTCACAGAAACCTGCTTTGAGGTCATATCTGCTATTCCCCAGCCTATAAAGTATAGTACCTATCACTATTATTGACTCTACAAGTGGCATTGCAAAGTCTCTGTCTACATGGAAGTCAGTTTATTATCCAGGATAGAACCTACATAAAGAAGGTAGAATTTAGCAGTTGTTATTTAGTTTAATTTGTTAACTGGGGTAAAACATTGATACAAAGGGATTCAATTACTGCTCAACCCAGGAAGAAATTACCAAAACAGTTAATAATTCACAGTAAACATATACAATATTAACAAGGTAATACATATAAACAAATCTTTCATCTAGTAATAGTTATTTATTGTAAATGAAATTAATGAATGCATACAGTACATGATATGATTATAGATCTATTCCAAAATAGACCAGTAGATGTTATAATAGTTTAGATCATCTGCAGATTTTAGAGAAGAGATTTACTACTTACATTTTGAATGAGTTGGTATTTGAGAGAAATGGCAAAAACATTTAAGTTTAGCAAAGAAGAATATGTAGGTGGAAGATAGCGAGCATGTAGATGTAGGGAGCAGAAAGAAATAGTGTAGACTGAATTATAGGCTGAAGTTGGCAAGGTGCTGTTGGAGATGAAGAAATTTGAAAACAGATATACATTGCTAATTGGTACTTTTTAGAGAGTAATGATGTTCATAAATTGTGATTGGCTGAGACTGATAGATTGTTTTAAAATGGTATTTAAGATATTACATTGTTTTAAAACACTGAAGTTGAGTGGTATTGTGCAGGTGATTTTGAAAGTTTTTTTTAATTGGTCAACTCATGCATGGGAGAATATATTCACAAACTTTAGTGGCAAGGACTAAAACATGTTGATAGTCCAATGTTTACTAATGTATGGAGAAAAAAAAAGAAGTGGTATTGTCTGACTGAGAGCTAGTATTGTATATTGTTTCTCTTATTAAAAATCTGCATGTAATATGCCTGCAATCTTTTCCTTTATAATTTCTCCATATATTGTGATATAGCTAATTTGTTATTCATATTAATCATACAAAATCTATGTCTTCACTGTATATGTTCTCACATCCTTGGAATGTAATTGCAAATTTGCCTTTGCATCACTACATTGTTACTGTTTATCTAAATCTTTTGTAGCTGTCTGCCTTCGGCTTGGGCCCTGACTGAAATGCATGATTGGATTATCAATCTGTTCCATTTGCATGATTAAACAGGCATGCAAACAACCAAATCAAACAGGACAAACGATACTGCTTCAAAAATCAAATAAGGCAAAAGGTATTCACCAGACCAATTTAATGTGAGTGCTTTCGAATGAAGCAATATGCAAACTTCATCAGAGCAGGGTCTGCTGCATTTGAAAGCATTCACATTAAATTGGTCTGGTGAATACCTTTTGCCTTATTTGGTTTTTGAAGCAAGCAAACAGAGAAGGCACTGTTGGCATTAATAAAGAAGCATAATGCCATTGATAAGTGTTAAATAGTGTGAGGTATGTAGTGCAACATGGTGTCTGGATGCTAATTAGAAATGTATAAATGCCAGCATAGCACGATTGTGGCAGGAACCAAGCTGCATAGTAATACACTGCAGCCACACTAATGGCAGTAGCCATACGGCTGGGAAGGCTGACCTACCAACTGTCATGTGCCCTAAAGAAACAAAACATGGAGATGGGGTGTGCAGTGCTACATGTGTTTACACGCACAAGTAATCCCATCATAGATTCAATGTGGTAGCTAACAGTAATCCACACAAGGTCTCCACACAATGTTCAAAGTCATTTCATCACATAAATATGGAGAAGAAGAGAGCTAGTAAAGGCAGAAACTGGGAAAATGGAAGTAGAGGAACACAAAAAAAGATGGCATAGGAACACAAGAAAGATGGCATAAGGTATATTGAAGCATGCTTCTTATAGCACAGGTGCCCACTATCTATGTTTTCTTAAGAAGGGTAGAATGGACAAGTAGCAGGGAACAATTGCAGGAAATAAGAAGTGTATATGGAAAGCAGAAAGTGCTGACAAACAACCATACAACACAGACAAAGACTAATAGGGGAGGTATGGAAACAGGGCAGGGCATCAGTTAGTTGATGCACAGTGACAAACAGTGGACCACTAGTGATGGGGAAGACTGGACTACAAACAAAGAGATGGGGAGTGACACATAAGTTACAAGAACACAATGATGAGAATAGGGACTAGTTTGAGGCCATGCCTGACTGGCCCTAAAAGAAACCCACCCATTTATCAGTCATCTCCATGATTAATATCTTGTGAGGGTACCAACTCTAGTGGTCCAATGGACAGTATAGCCAGCCATGTGAATCACTAAACCAAAAAAGATGATTTGGGGTGCCAATATGCAATCGAGCTGGCAGTCCATTTCAGATTCCCATAGCCCTCTCACCTGCTGCTGGTTGACCAAGCAAGACACCTCTGGATCAATCTCAGAGAAGGAATCTTTGCCACTGTCCTGAGGTAGCTACAGTGGCCACAAGTGAGCCCTCCAAGACATCCTCTGCAGAGAAACCTTCTTTGGGTTGCAGAGAAACAGGACTGGAAACTGTTGGAGACCCAGCTGCAGGCATGGTGTTCATTGCAGATTTTGATGTTCACCATCTTACCTCAGCCTGCACCACAGCAGACCATATGGATATAAGAAATAAGAGATTCAAGTGCACTGAGCAATAAAGGTTTATTACCTCTTATTAATATAGTAAAGTACTGATCACAATAAACTATATTTACCCCATTGTCTGAAGAGCCTGTCAGGAGGCTGGCTTCAGTCTCCTCAACTGCTATAGCATATAAAATAAACTGTCATCAATGCAGCATGTCCCTGACAATAGAAAGGAAATACAGCTAAAAGCTGATAGCCTGATTATGCTAAAGCAAGTCCAAAATGCTTGCAGTAAAAAGTGTCACCCTTTCCCTAGGCTCTGTCTTCTAATAGTGGAGCAGGCCTGGGTTCTGCCTTCATAGGTCATTGCACCTGTGCTTGCACTGCTTGCCAGAGCAGGTGATGCCGCTGACCTCACTCAGTGCATGAACAAGCTAGTATCACTCATCAGTTATACAGACATGGGCATCATAGTCCCCTAACAGGTGTAGTCTATGCTTGCTATGCAGCAGGTAGAATAAGATCTTGGTTTTCTATTTGTACCAGGTGGAAGCCATATTGAAATCATCTCCTAAAGAGGCCATTTCCTCTCTGCAGGTCAAAATGAGGAGGAAAATATAGCCCTCTGCATATGGCTACATGCAATGGGCAGTGTGTAAGGCACATCATCAGTCCACATGGCTGAGTTATGCAAAGGAACACCGGCATAACCACTTGGAAATATAGGCCTCACAGCAGCCATGTTTGTTTACACAGTGCATATGACCTCACAGAACAGAACAGGCAGGCATGAGTATGGTATCACTGACAGTGGCTAATACAATATCATATTCCAATCATAGTTCAGAGATGACCATATTAAACCATCCTATTAAAATAGCTATGGCACTATGAGGACTGGTTTTTGCATGGTAAAATCTGTGGTCACAATATTGCCTGAGACCATGTTACAACTTAGGATTTATAATACAGTGGATAGTAATATTTATTGCCATAAAGCAAAGTGACAGCAGCCAGAACTTTTAGTAATGGAACTTGTGGCCTTGTTTTTTGCTATTTGCTCTTTGCTCTTCAGCAGCAGAACTGAGGGGGCAAGGAACAGCACAAGGCACTATGAGAACCAGATACAGGTCTGCAAGAGGATACTGGCAAATGTCCTACGTGAATGTGCTACGGCATGTATGCATACTCACTGCCATATAGATGGCATACTCCATTCAAGAGACTGAATAACTGTATCCAGTGTCTATGGCTGCCCCCCCCCTGGCCCTGACACTTCCATGGTCATGTCCAGCACTGTTCTGGCACCAAAGTAAGAATATTTCACCAGCCCAATCACTCAGGATCACACAGTTCAATGCTATTCCATACCTCTGTAGTCCTACTGAGTGCAAAATGTACCTGTGGCTGTTGAAACAATCATGGATGCTAACATTTAACTGCAAAAATATAAGTGGGACCACAATGGCACACCCATATACACTGGTAAAGTGGTACTCCATGCACTGGATAGAGGGCCTCCCAGCATGATATTGCAGGGTAATATCTTACATCTAATCAGTAGTCATCTCATGCAAATCCCACACCATCATTGAAGGATGGGATTCTTGACTCCCTCAACTTCCTAACCATGTTCATGACTACCACATCGACTGCTCATAGCCATTTCAGCCTATGTTAACATTGCTGCCTTCTGTCACTGTTCCCTTCCTACTTGTGCACATGATGATGACTGTGCCTTACCCATCTCTCTGACCTATGTGGGTATGATAATGTCTGATGCACAGTGTGATCAGTTGCTCCACTGTATAGTATAGCCTGGGTATGCTCATGCATGCATCAGGTTTATTTCGTGTTGTCCTTGTCATGACCCATAGTTAGGAGCCAGACTCCGCCTCTTAACCACAGTATATTGTAACTGTCTGTGCCTCACACTGGACACCAGTACAGCTACCTCTGATGAGTCCTTACCCTACTCCTCCTCCTCTGCTGCCACAAGACTGTTTAGAAGTCCCTGAGTGTCCTCACATTCTAAATGCTGTCACGCCACCATATCTTGTACCATGGCAAACACCACAAATATTTTACTGCAGGTATCCAGATCATACCGCTGTGCACCAAAAGATGCAGTCAATGAGGACCAGCATACCTTCATAGGTACAAACACATCTTTAATGATGTTCCATGTCTGAAACAGTGCTTTGTTATACTACATCTCAACCTTAGTGTGGGAGCTGCAGATGGGAGTCATCAGCCATGGTTCCAAGTTATACTGTGCATCATATGCAACACATAGAGCTGTGGACGATGTTATGAATGTTTTTTTGCCTCTGCTCATAGAACTAGTATATCATGGACACTACATATGGCAATGTGTGTACCTACTAATTAGATGACCAAGCAGATTGTCAAGCCATATGAAATGTTAGTATAAGTCATATGTATGCCAAATATGGAATCATGGGAACTTCCTAGTTAGCACATTGTCACATTGTATAAAATATACTGTGTACTTCACACCAACTGGTAGTTAATGGGACTGATGCCCTTCATGTTAGTATGTAAATACCCATATGGAGCAGATGGGGACTTGATAGCCCTGTGGGTGCAATCAATGGCTCAAAGAACCTCAAGGAAAAGAGCAATGTTATAGAATGCCTGCATAGTGGGCTTCTTGCTTTTTCTGTCTGTGAAAACCAGATATGCTCCTCCACATGCAACTGAATATTGTGTTGTGTTGTATTCCAGAGACCAATGGGTCTATATTAAAAAGGCGAACGCTTACTTACCCAAATGTCCAAATATCGACCCGTATTCATCAAACCGCGAAAACATCGATCATCCAGAAGAGTGAAAGCAGAATCGTCGAATTGCCATGGTTGGCCTTCTGTGGTATAGCTCCGTAAGGTAAGTGTGTGATAGTTACGGACCTTAGAGTTACGCTGTGGGTTAAGGTAAGTGCAAAGATGTTAATGTATGTTAGATTTAGTGTAGGGTTTTGTTAAGTGTATGTGTGTGGATTATTTAGTTTGTCTGTGTAGGTAGTATGTAGCGGGCGGTGGGGTGGGACAAGTATGACAGTTCGACTTTTTAAATTTTGCGGTTTAGGGCATTCGGTGTTTATGCGGTTCGATGATGACGTGTCGATGTTTAGGTATTAGATGAAGTAAGTGTTCGACTTTATAATATAGACCCGAGACCAATGCATGTGAAACTCATAAAGAGTCCTCTGTCAGACACTGAAAGGTACCTGCTGCAGGAATGGTTAATGCAATATAAACCTTCATGTTCACTGTGGTAGGCATTCCCAGCATCCCCTTGATTCCATAATAGGCCAGTACATGTTCACTAACTCCATATGCTATATCTGTCTACTCAGTAGTGGTTGACAATGTTCCAGTTGTGGAGATAATGATATGTTAGCCTCTAGTGGACCCATCTACAATCCAGGGGGGATGATGCGCAATGTAGTGGACACTGGCTCTGAAGATGTCAACTAACACTTGATATTCTGCTAATACTGATGATGGGGATAGCATCATAATCCAATTGAAGCTCTTGTACACCAGAAAACCTTGGTGTCCAGAAGCAATTATAACTGCAGCTCATTGTGCTACCTTTATACATTTCTGAATTACTCTGACATATTTGATCTCATCATTTTAATATGTGATAGCTCTATTTAGAATGTTGAGCCCCATTTTCATGTGTTATATGATCATTTGCATTCAATGCATACAGTGCTATTTCTTCAGAAGCATGGTCACGCTACATCAGTCTCTGAATTGCTGCTGTCCACCATGCTATTTCAACTTAACACTGAGCCATACTGCTCAAATGTATAGATTTTTGCAGAATGTCCATATTTTTGCCTCATATATTTGGTCCATTACTTATAAAATGTCTGTTTTTTCTTGCAAATCACTGAGAATTGAAGGCACTGAGTAATGTCATACATAGAGTTTCAGACTTCATATCCTTTAGAAAAATGCATGCTAACACATCATGCTATTCTAGCAACCTTCTAAGTTTATAAGAGCAATGTTTAAAATCTGTACCTGTTCTTGAGCCTTTGTCCCACCATTATTTTAGACTTTGCCCAGATTTCTTCTGCTTCTGCTAAGAGGTCTGCACTGAGCACTGGTTCTGAATACATCCCACTATCTTAGTACTTCTCTTATTCCCTTAGAAAGTTAATAAAATAATAGGACTTTGCATTATAATGCATTTTCCGAAGAATAAAATGCCTGTGGCCAGAACTCAGAAAGGGTTACCAAAGTGGTAAGTACTACCATGAGCTGACAACCCATGTTGTAACCCTTTTCTATTCAGAGACCGCATTAATGAAGGGACTTTCCTTGAGTGGAAACCAGAGAGCAGTCCCACCAGCTGTTGTAAAGTACAAGGAATCAATCCAAGGAGTAGCTAATGCTAATTAGCCAGCTCCCATCTCCAAAAATACCTGCAACTACCAATTCATGCTCTCAATTGATTCAGATAATTGCCATGGTTGAATAAAATATTTTAATCAACCAAAAGACTATGACCATCAGCTTACTTCTATGGAAGAAGTTGCTGTGCATGCAAATGCAGTAAAGTTTACGGGAGATGCAGAGGTGGGTGTGTGAGTATGTGAGTGTGTCTGGCAGGTTGTGTGCATGTCTAGTGAGCTATGAATATGGTACAATGACTGTGTGTGTGTGTGTGTGTGTGTGTGTGTGTGTGTGTGTGTGTGTGTGTGTGTGTGTGTGTGTGTGTGTGTGTATGTGTGTGTGTGTCTGTGAGCATACGCTCATGTTTGTGTTTGTGTGTGTGTGTGTGTGTGTGTGTGTGTGTGTGTGTGTGTGTGCGCGTGTGTGTGTGTGTGTGTCTGTGAGCATGCGCTCATGTTTGTGTTTGTGTGTGTGTGTGTGTGTGTGTGTGTGTGTGTGTGTGTGTGTGTGTGTGTGTGTGTGTGTGTGTGTGTGTGTGTGTGTGTGTGTGTGTGTGTGACTGTGTGTGTGTGTGTGTGTGTGCTGTGTGTGTGTGAATGTGTGTGTGTGTGTGTGTGTGTGTGTGTGTGTGTGTGTGTGTGTGTGTGTGTGTGTGTGTCTGTGTGCGTTCATGCGTGTGTGTGTTTATATGTGTATATGTGTGTGAGCATGTGTGTCTGTATGTGTAAATGTTTGTGAGTGTGTTTGTTTTTGCACATGCTCGTGCATGTGCCTGTGTGCATGAATGTCTCAATGTGTGTGTGTGTGTGTGTGTGTGTGTGTGTGTGTGTGTGTGTGTGTGTGTGTGTGTGTGTGTGTGTGTGTGTGTGTGTGTGAATGTGGGGGACATCTGTCATACTTCTCAACACTTTTGCTCTGGACTAGTCAAAAATAATAGGGGGATAAATGTTTACAAACTTTAACATATTTTAAATATTACTCTAAAAAAGTTATTAGAACTACAGGTGCTGCATCAATATGCATTTTCTTAACAATAGGAAGCAGGAAACTCTGTCTGGCATTATTGACTGTCATCCTCAGTGCTTACTGGAAATTATGAAATATTACATGGGAATGAGCAACTCCATGAATCTGCATCATGGAGATACGGTGTATGTATCAATGAGATAGAGGGGGCCTTCAGATAACACAGCCACCACAATGTGCTTTGGCATGAATGATAACAACTTCCATTTTAGAGACATACAGATTATCCTGCAATGAGGTATTCCTCATTGCAACTAAACTGTATATAAAACACTTTTTCCATGACCGTGAAAATTGATCTACCTGCAACAGGTGCTTTAAATAACCACAGACCACTTTTTTCTGAATCCCATGGAGTAGCTTTAATATCTTTCATTGATTTTGTGTCCATAATATTCAAAGATTTGCTAGAAATCAAGAATTTGTGAAGAATAGGGCTAAAACCTTTGCAAAAGTGGGAATAGCTTAGAAGTGAGCATTTTATTGTAAAGGCTCCAGCTTCCATTCTTAGCTCCTTTTGATGAAAGACTATGTCAAAATGCGTTAGACAGGAAAGCAAAAACGAAAATAATGGAAAAGAAAATGCAGCGTGGTAAATAACAGCCAAAGCAAAAACAGCCGATGCCAAATGTAGTATAAAATATATTCCACAGAATATGTATATATCTGCATGGACATGAATGGAAACAAAATGTAATGCTTTAATACAGCACAAGAATTAGTTTCAATAAAAAATGTAAACAGAAAATAAAAATAAAAAAAAATAAATAAAAATGCACAGACCTAGCAAGAATTGATGCATATTATATACACTAATGCTCATGTACAAAATTAAGAACACACCCTGTGTTGATGCATTCTAAACAGTTATTAACAAATCATTGGTCAATGGATAGTTGCAATATGCAAGATATGAACTGTAAAAGGAATGTATCCATACAAAATACCGATATCACTAAAAATGCTTCAGTGCAATACCACACAGTAGTAAACTGTCATTCCTTCCATTAGGCTCATCAGTCATAAGCTGGAAAAGACAAATTAGTCAGTATCCAGGCAACATTTGAAGTAATATTTTTAAGACAAACTACAGTAAAATTCCTACAGTTGTTCCTTATATCTTAGAGCGCATTTCCCCCCTGGTTCTAAACAAAATATACACTTCACAGTTGCAAGCTTGATAAATTGTTTCAGCAGTAGTGTGGAAACAGCGGGCTATGCTGTAATCTGGCACTGGACTGATGCAAATGATTGTCACAAACGTAACATTCAAATAAAATACAGGTACTGTTTGCAAAGCAAGATGATACACAATTGAATATTTCTTACTGTTAAAAAGAGAATCTCACAGCGACCATTTAAAAGAACATTTTGTAGCAACGTTTTTGCATATTTGGAAGGAGAAAGATGTACTCTGGTTAAAAAAAAGTAAGAGCATCATGAATTTATTTTAAACTGCATTTTACAAATGCCTCACTTATTAGTAAGGGTAGATTTATATAACTATAAGTGCACTGGGAGTAGATTTTCACATTGACAAATACATTTATGTAGATTTTAAAAGAATAGTACTTGAAAGGTACTTGAAAGGTTTCTTTTGCTCCCATACTGTGTGTTTTGTCATAACAACTGCCCCAATTGCAAACATCTTGCTCTTGGTGTAAGTGACTTTCTCCAGTGTAAGCCTGTCTTATAGATAAGAATATTTTCCTTATACTGATAACAAGTCTTTTGGAATCAGTGCAAATGTTAGCAAGTGGCTATTCTTAATCACAGCACTAGCTGATAAACAAATTCAAATACTTAAATAAAGTTATGTTAATGGCCATGACCATAACGTGGTGATAGTTTATCTACTACACAAAAATGATAGCAATTTATAACCATGCTGCCATTCCATAGACAAGTAGACCAGCTATGCTCTAATGAGCAAAAGGGATGTTCAAAACCAAGTAGCCTCTAGGCATCATTTGTGCTAATTAGGCCGCTGTTTGTCCCTTTCAACTGCTCTGAAAAGATTCTGTATACCACAGCACCTCACAGATACATGTACTAAACAAGTATTTAAGATGAGTGTAGAGCAGTGTGCAGAACGTGTGACTGCATGATCAATTGACCTTTGCACATATCCATTTGAATATCAAAAACGTCACTTTGCTCAGATCACCGACCCAGGTATTAAATGCAATGCAGTAAGAGTGTGTGTGCATGCACGCTCGCGTGTGCGTGAATAGGAAATTAAACAAATATGTCTCAACAAGACGTGCTGTACTGATATATTGCTGAACAGCACCTATGGCTATATCATCCAGCTCTGTTTGCAGTGACATAGATCACAGCTTAGGTTCCTGTGTCACCCTAGGAAAGGACAGTTCACATATGACTACTACTGGAGTGTCTGTTGAACAATACTGACTGTGACACTGCTAGGCCAGCTACTGGGATGTTGTACATATCCATATGTTACTTGTGAATATGACTATGATACACGTTTGTGTTGCAAATCTAAGAGACCTATACAGGGTATGTGCATAGTAAATCACTTTCGCAGAAGTGTGTGTTGAACTGCATGTGATATACTGAGCTTATACCATTCAACTGTACAATGTCCTGCTGCACAATAACCACGTGTGACTATCATTTGTAGTCATTTACACAAAGAGGTGTGTTATGTCTGGCATACCACTGGCAAACCTGTGAACACTGACATCAAAACATAATAGCATACTTATGAATATTGGACATCATCCAGGGTATTTCCTTTCCAAGAATGCAAAGCCTACTGTGCTACCAACTAACTTAAGTATGTTACAGCAATAGTAATACGGTGTCAATATTATTGGGCCTTTGCCCCCATTTATGTGTGCTGTGATCCAGATGTCCTGCTCTAACAAGTTGAGAGGTATTACTGAGCAGCAAGAGTGTAAATATAGTGTGCCATACTGACATAGAACAGGAATGTATATCAGGTATCACCTGTGCACATGTATGTATGAGTAGGTTTAGATGGAAGCCGGAAAACAACAGACATGAGTTGCGAGCAGTCAGGTAAATAAGCTGTACATGTTGTACACGTGTGTAATATGAGTGTTAGTGCATCCAATAGACATATATGCCTACAGCTAATGGTTTTTGCATTTCCCTGACACAGAAATGGGTACTACAATAAGCATGATTATCAGGTTGAATTTGGAGAAGTGTTCAACTGTGTGATGACCTCGTGTCCATGTCTACTACAAACAGCTATAGGAGCACCTACATAGCTGTATAGTCTCAACAATACCTGACTCGTAAGACCCGCCTCCACCAAGGTACGGCAATCCCCTTTTGTAGACAGTAGCAACACACAGACCACATAATAGGTCGCTATATTGGCTGTACAGGGCCAAGTAGGTGCAGGCACCAACTTGGAAGTTTGTTCACCTTTGAACAAGCATATAAGGTCACAGGTGAATCACAGTAAGTCTAACTATGAGTGCAAATTGAACACATCCACTCTACCAAGGCCAATCACAAGGCCGCCTTCACATATGTCTTCAGTCTCAGTGGCAACAACCCAACCCACCCTGTACTGGTGGCCAATCACACCACATACACACAAGCCATAGCTATAGCCAACCTGCTGCAAACAGGTTAAGTGGAAACATCATGCCCCTGTCTCCGCCTTCAGTAAAGGTGGATATGCACAGCACCCGCACACCTCCCCTCATCATCAGGGAGCAGGTGCAAAATGCCTACTGAAAGGCAACAAAATTAGGTCTCCTGATAACATCCATGTCTGCATCCTACATGAACTCAGGCATGTGTTCCCAGCTCCATTACACACTGTAGTCAAACAAAACCTAAGTACCATCTACAACCCATCCACATGGAAGGTGGCCACTGTCATCCCCCTACACAGAAGTGAATGATGAAGATAGGATTATGCAATTTACTTGCCTTCATTGGGGGGAACATGGCACATAAGGACCAGGACTGCAATGAAAGCTGATACTGTTCTGATAGTTGACAGGGGTATGATGTGGTTGTGAATGGTGGTTACTGCTAGTCAATGTTGATGTGCAGGTTCTGTAAATACCATTGACAAATGTATGAGGTCCTGTGATGTGTTTCCCTGTTTATGTCTTCCAGGTGCAATGCATTGCCCCAGAAATCCTGCATACATGGAGGCTGAAACTGCAGTAATAACTGACCATATCATCTAGCACTACAGTGTAATGTATGCGGAGGCAACAGCATCTGCAGAAGTGGACTGCCCTGTGGGACGACCTTGTCCACAGGGTAAATGATATTGGCCTACTCACACAAACATACGGGTAGGTCCGGCATCTTGCAAATGACCTGATACACCATGTCAGGTGAAGGGCTGCTGCTGTGGTCAGGGTCCATACAGCCACAGGTGGGGGTCTTGCCACGGAGGCCCCACTTACATCCAGCAAAGATCTCCTTGCCAACATTGGGGCAACCACCCCACCCCAACATCAGAGTCCAGACATCCACATTGTGGAGGTGGGTGGCACCCAGACAATGGGCGAGGAACGTGCAGGTAAAGCCCCAGTGGAGATCAATAGACTAGTGTAGCAGCCATACTGGCATTCATGGAGTATCTAGATGCATATGTCAGGTCAGTATGCAGTTATGGCTTGGTTTTATAATGCACAGACATGCACATATATGGTGAAGGTCAGCAAATTGTGTAGTATTGGAGCTCGTACCATAAATGTGCAGAAAAGCTGCATTCATTTTGTACCACTGCCACATGTGATTCTGCTAAAAATACCTCTCTCCCACAACTACATAGGTCCTTCCGCTCTGGATGTGGGACAGCAGCCTGAAGCTGGTGAGTATGGAATAGTCCTGTTGTGGTTTGCTAATACCCACGGCATATTAGGGGCATGCATTTTACCATGCACGCAACTGTCACTCCTAGCCATATTGCGTTATGTGCATGTTCACTTGTGGTGGAGTTAACTGCATTGCATCACAGTGGTCACCACAGGGGCCTGTATGCAGAAGATGTAGCATTTCTGTAGCATACCTCACAACCAAGAAATCTGGACAGAGACTGACAAAATGGGGGGGGGACAAAGGCCAGAAAATAGGGATATATTTGAAATATTACTCATATAGTGGATATAAAAAGTGTACACACCCCTGTTAAGATGCCAGGTGTTTGCGATATAAAAAAAATGAGACCACAATATTTCATTCCACACCTTTTCCCAGCTTTAATGTGACCTATAACCTGAACAATTCACTTAAAAAACAAACAAATCTGTCAGGGTCCAAATATGAATGATACAAAACTTACAATAAGCTGGATGCAAATGTGTGCACACCCATTAACTAATACATTGTTGGAGCAGCTTGTGATTTAATTACAGCATTCAGACTGTTTGGGTACACACCTGCCATCAAGTAAAGAGACTCTGAGTAACACCAAATAATGGTCTGTTGTCCTAGTAGGATATTCCTGACATTTACTCAGTTGCTTGCCACAGCAAAAGCCATGGTTCACAGATAGCTTACAAAGCGTCAAAGGGATCTCAGTGTTGAAAGATATCAGTCAGTAGTAGGGTACAAAAACATTACCACAGCATTGCATATACCATGGAACACAGTGAAGACAATCATCAAAAGGTGATGTAAATATGGGACAACAGTGACGTTGCAAAGAACTGGACGTCCCCTAAAACTGATGAAAAGACATGACAACAACCGGTCAGCGAGGGCACCAAGAGACATACAGCAATACTGAAGGAGTTGCAGGAATCTCTGGCAAGTACTGGTTGTGTACTACATGTGACAAAACCTCCTGTATTCTCCATAAGACTGGCCTGTGAGGTAGGGTTGGAAGATGGAAGCATTTTCCCACACAGAAAAAAATCCAGGCCTGGCTACAATTTGCAAAACATTACAGCACATCTCCCAAGAGCATGCATGAAAATGTGTTATGGTGTAATGAGACCATGGTTCAACTATTCAGCCGCAATTCCAAAAGGTATGTCTGGTGCACAAGCAACACTTTGTATCACCCAATGACCACCATCCCCACGGTGAGGCACGGTGGTGGCAGTGTCTTGCTTTGGGGTTGCTGTTCATAACCTGAAATAGGGGCTTTAGTCAAGATGGAGGGAATTATGAATAGTTCCAAATACCACTCACTTTTGGCCCAAAACCATCACATGTCTGCCAGAAAGCTGAAGATGAAGAGGGGTTGCACCTTTCCACACAACAATGACCAAAATGCATACATCCAAATCAACCTAGGAATGACTCTGCCAGAACACAATCAAGGTTATGGATTGAACCTGTCAGAACCCAGACTAAACTCTGATAGAAAATCTGATAGAAAATCTGTAGTCTGACCTGTAGAGGTATGAACATGAGATGCCATTCCAATCTGATGGAGTTGGAGGGCTTTAGCAAGGAAGGCTGGTCAAATAAAGCCAAGTCAAGATGTGCCATGCTGATAGACTCCTTCCCAAGAAGAAGCTGTAATTAAATCAAAAGGTGCTTCAATAAAGTATCTAAGGGTGTGCACACTTATGCACCCACCCGACTGTACGTATTTCATTTATTATATTTTACACCTAACACATTTGTTTGTTTACCAATTACATTACACAGGTGATATGTCACATTAAAGGTGGGAAATGTTTTGAAATTAATTATTGCAGTCTCATTTGATATATTACAAGAACCTGGCATGTTAACAGGGGTGTGTATACTTATCATATCCACTGTAAGCTTAGAAAGTTGTAGGTGTAACAGGATTTGTTTTAACATACATTTACTGCAGGTTTTGGGGTCTGACACTCAAATGTATGTCATTAATTAGTGTTGTAAATCCTCAGATCATCCCAGTAATGTGTCAGACAAACACAGAAGTTATGAGGAACAGAGCAAACATATGAGCCAGACATCTACACATTCTGTGAAGATTTTTACTGTTGTGAGGTATGTTCTGTAGGAGTTGTCACTGTGTTATACAGGTGAACAGCAATAATGTATAGATGGGTACAGTGTGTGCTAGGTGAAGGGCCATCATCTACTAACACTACTCACGCATCCCAGAGATGTATATTGTTAGTAACATGGAGTGAAAATGGATGTACTGCATGATGTTGAGGGCCTGTCCAGAGTGTGTATGTTGCGGTCTGACAGTGTGTCATGCACATCACCATTTAGGTATTGTGAGGTCTGAGTAATGCCTTTGTGCCACCTCACCTGTATGTGTGTGTGTGTGTGTGTGTGTGTGTGTGTGTGTGTGTGTGTGTGTGTGTGTGTGTGTGTGTGTGTGTGTGTGTGTGTGTGTGTGTGTGTGTGTGTGTGTGTGTGTGTGTGTGTGTGTGTGTGTGTGTGTGTGTGTGTGTGTGTGTGTGTGTGTGTGTGTGTGTGTGTGTGTGTGTGTATGTGTGTCACCCAACCTTATAGTACAGGTATTAATTTGCATATGTTGTCTTCCCCTCACAGTTGGCGATGGGGGTCGTGGTCCCTCCCGCATGTAATCTAACAGTGTCTCTGCGGACTCTGAGAATGATGGTAGTCATAGTGAGGCACATGTGGGCTCGTCGGGGTCTGAATCTGTGCCATCAGTTGACATCCCACTGGTGTCCACAACATCCCCTCACACAGTCAAAATGCCCACACATACCCTGTCCCCAGTGGCCACAGATAATGGACAGTTGGTGGGTGGTGGCATGGTACAGGCTAGTGTGGTGACTATGGCAAGTGTGAGTGTAGACACTTGCCATAGCCTGAGTGTAGGCAAGGTCCCACACAGGCAGATGGACAGGGGTGCTTGAAGGAGGACTGCTGCCCATCCAGCCCATGTCGCAAGTGCCATAGCAGGTGTCACCAGACATATGTTTTGGGCCATCTTGGAGGCACAGTCATGTACTGACCGCAACACTAGACAAATACTCAGGTTCTTAGATGCACATCTTCCTGGTGTCCGTGGCAACTCACATGACATTGCTGAGGCCACACATGAGAATACTGAGGTCATGAATAGATGGTGGGATGAGACCGTGACACTCCTTGTCCATGTAATGTCTGTGCTGGAGAGTGTGGTGGGAGATGGGCAGCAGCCACATGGACGTAGGTCAGCACTATTATCAGCTGAGGGTCCATGGGGCCATGCAACTTCACACTCCCATAGTAGCAGTACCACCAGCACTACTGAAGGGGGAATGTTGTCCACACCACAACACAGCAGGCCATGGGCACGTGGTCCTGAATGGTCCTGTCAGGGACACAGATCCAGCAGACAGGAGTTATGATTCCATAGTAGTACTGCATCTAGCCTTGGGCCTAGTGGTGCCAGTGAGACCCTGACAAGAGCAGTTCACATGTCCATGGCCAGAGATAATGAACTGTACACCCTGCCATGTACAGTCCACAGCTATCCAACATACCCCTGTGTAAGGCAGCTACATGGCGTGACCGTGTGCATACAAACACACACACATCACCATCACAGCCAGATCACCTCCAGACACACACTCACCACCTTTGCATGGCCCATTCATAGAACACCCATCCAAACACACACACACACACATGATGTCAACTATATGGCCCAGCCTAGGCCTCTAGCAAACTCACACAACACCCTGTGCATATGAAGATACCTGTGCCATATCCCTGTCATCCATAACACTGATGCAGGGACATGTGAATATGGTTCTGAAGCACAGGGTGAATTAAGTGCAGTTTAGCTATGTAATTCTGTGTAAGGTGCTGTCAGCTGGTATTTGTAATGGTGACACTTAAGAGTCTGTGTACCTTTTCAGCCATGATGCATTATTGGTGTTAGTAAGGCTGATTAAATGTAGCCTCACATGCTCTATTCTGTTTATGTTCTAGGTGTCTGCATGTCAGCAGAATGTGGCCCTGCAGGCATTGCTAGTGAGGGGTATGGCAAAGTGATAACACATTGACCATGTCATAGTTGAGGTATAGCTGTATATGTACACATTTACCAGGTCTATGTAACAGTTATTGCATGAGTCTCAGAGCTTTTGGCTGAGAGGTGTATACAGGTAAGTCTATGGTGGTTGACATCAGTAGCTCTTGTAAAGTGGACAGTGGTAAGTGTAGTGGGTGGAACATACCTCAGATTGGTAAAACCCACACCCCCAGAGGTTATTGTGCTGATAAAACACACAGAAAATACTGTTCCCACACACGCAGTCACACACACCACACACACACACACACATACAGGATCACAGTTGCCAGTATTGGGTTTGGAACCCCTACCCATCTAGTTAGTGGTAGTACAGTGTTATGCAGTTATTGCAGGTAGCATGGAACTAATAGTGTGATGAGGTTTTCAAGGTACATGTAAAGTGAATAACATCACATGCCTTTGTGAGGTATGGCAATGGGGGATGTACTGTGTGGGAAATGACTCATAATTCTATCACCTATGAGTCTACACACTCACAAACACTGCTATAGACACCATTGCACACATGCACACATTTGCCAGTACTGCCATTAGCAGCCCTGCCTATCATGTTATTCATTCCATACTGTTACATGGCTGTTGCATGCAGTTGGGCCTTATAGGGCTGAAGAGTGTCTGCAGATAACTTTATGGTAGATGTAAGCAGCAGGCTTCATAAAGTGGACCTTGGGACATACACTGGGAGAACCATTGCCTAAAATTGTACACCACAGCCATCCAGTGGAAATAGTTCTCATTCAGACACACACACAGGATACTTCTCACACACACACACACACACACACACACACACACACACACACACACACACACACACACACACATTTGCCAGGACTGAGTTTAGAACTCCTACCTATCTAGCCATTGTTACTACAGTGTTATGCATTCATCGCACAGGCCACAAAGCTGACAGGGTAAAGATTGTCCCAAGGTAATTCTAAGGTGAACAACATCACCAGGCCTTTTAAAGTATGGCAATTGGAGATGTACTGGGTGAGAATGGATTCAAAATACTTTAACCTACAGTTATACACACTTATAAACACAAATGCATTCATACACACATTTGCCAGGACTGAGATTAGCAGCCCTGCCTATCTTGTTAGTCAGTCCATACTGTTACATAGTTCCTGCATGCAGCATGGGGCTTATTGGGCTGAAGAGTGTCAACAGATACCTCTATGGTTGATGAAGGCAGTGGGCCTTGTAAAGTGGAACTTGGGACATGTACTGGGAGTACCATGGCCTAAAATGTAAAATCTACCCCCCTATGGATATAGTTCTCACTCAAACACATACACAGGATACAATTCTCACACACACACACACACACACACACACACACACACACACACACACACACACACACACACACACACACACACACACACACACATGCAAAATTGTCAGGACTGAGATTAGAACTCCTAACTATCTAGTTATTGTTATTACATTGTTATGCATTTATTGCACATGCCACAAAGCTTATAGAGTGAAGAATGTCCCACAGTTTTTCTAAGGTGAACAACATCAACAGCCCTTGTAAAGTAAGGCAATGGGCAGTGTACTGGGAGAGTGAAGCCTCAAAATGCTGTATCCTACAAATATACACATTTACAAACACACACACACACACACACACACACACACACACACACACACACACACACACACACACACACACACACACACACACACACATTTGCCAGGACTCAGATTATAACCCCTACCTATCTAGTTATTGGTACTATATTGTTATGCAGGAACCACGCACATCACGGGGGTTTAAAGTGTGAAGAGTGTCCCAAGGTACCTGTAAAGTGAATAACACCACCAGCACTTATAATGTATGGCAATGGGAGATGTACTGGGTGAGAAGGGCCTCAAACTACTTTCACCTACATGTTTATACACTCACCAACACTTTTATACACACTAATCCACACACATATGCCAGTACTGATAACCATAGGTTCATCTGTTCAGAGGGGTGTACTAGGCGAATGACCATGCAGCCTTTACAAGCCTAGCCCATAGGATTACCCTGCATCATGCCTCCTGATGTTACTCCCCAGTGTGTCAATCAAGTATAGCCATTGGAGTGTTCCCCAGGGTTAGATTTCTATTCCCCATCCTCTCTTCCAGATTTCTCTTGCAGATGGCCAGTGCAGTGCTCTGCTTGACATGTATGTGGTCTATTCCATAAAGTGGCCAGTCTCTGGGTTATGAACCTTTCCCTCTAGAATGCTCTGTTGATTGTGGAAATGGGGTTGAGGTCTCTGGGGCATGTGGTGGAGATGGATTGGGTTTCTTTCGATGTAGTATGCCTAACAGAGCTTGGTCAGACATGGCTTTGTAAGTCAAGCAGAGATTGCCTTTAAGTAGCCAATATGAGACAAAGAATGGTTGGAGTTATTGGAGTCTGTCCATATAGAATAAGTGTTTAAGGCCTAGGATCCTCTTTTTGAGGTACTTTTGCAGCCTCTCCAGTTGCTGCAGATGTCTAGTAAGGCAAATGCCTAATGGGCCATTATACTCGATTATTGGCCTAATGAGGGAAGAGTAGATGGAGACAATGACTTCCTTCTTCCTGTATGAAACACCTTAGTAATGAGATGTGCTACACAGAAGTACTTTCTGACCACAGTGGTACTGTGGTGGTCATCAGAGAGGTTGCTGTCAACCTGTGTTCCCAGTTCTTTTATAATGACTTCTGTGTTCAGTGGACTACCATCGATGTGGTGATTCATGGGAACCAAGTTGCTCCCAAAGGGGATGGTGACACATTTTCTAGCATTGAGCTTACATCCAGGGTTCTGATAACAGTCATAAGTCTCAGTGAGGCCTTTCTGCAGGATGTCAACATCACTTGGGGAGGTAATAATAGCCATCTGCAAACATTGTCAGCCAGAGTCCTTTCATGTCAGGCTGGACTTCAGAGGCATAGATGCCAAATAAGAAGGGACCCAGGACCAGACCCTGTGGTACTCCACTCGTGACTGGTCGGCAGTCTGACATGGAGTCCACTGCTTTCATACTGTGGGTTCTATCTGTGAGCCAGGTTGCAACCCACCTAGTGATATAGGAGTTGATGCCTAGCTGAGTGTATTTGTCTATGATTCCTGAGTGAGGAATGGTATCAAAGGATTAGAAGGCCCACCTATCTTATTTATTCCATACTGTTACATAGTTATTTTATGTGGCACAGAGCTTATAGAGCTGCAAAGTGTCTACAGCTACCTCTACAGTGGATGACAACAGTGGCCCTCATAAAGTGGATGCTGGGACGTGTACTGGGTGGACCACAACAAAAGAAATTGCAGAATCCATCCTACCCAAGTACACTTGTCATGAATGAGATTAGAACCCCTACCTATCTAGTTATTGCTACTACAATGTTATGCATTTATCACAAGTGGCACAGAGCTTATAGAGTGAAAGGTGTCCCAAGGTACTTCTAAGGTGAGGAACATCACCAGCCCCTGAAAGGTATGACATAGGGAGATGCACTGAGTTAGAAAGGCCACAAAATACTTTACTCTACAGATATACACACTTGCAAACACAAATACACTCACACACACATTCACTAGGAGTGAGATTAGAACTTCTACTTAGATAGTTATTTATACTACAGTGTTATGCAGTTATCACACATGTCACAAAGCTTATAGGGCTAAGGGTTGCCCAAAGGTACTTCTAAGGTGACTGACATCAGCAGGACTGCGAAAGTAGGGCAATGGGAAGTGTACTAGTTGTGAATGGGCTCAAAATCTGTAACCTACAAACACACACACATACACAAACACACACACTTTTACATTTGCCAGGCCTGAGATTAGAAACCCTACCTAACTAGTTATTTGTACGATAGTGTTATGCAGTTATCACACCCACCACAAAGCTTATAGAGCTGAAGTCACTCCAAAGGTACTTCTACAGTGAATGACATCAGCAGATCTTGTGAAGTAGGGCGATGGGAATTGTACTGGATGAGAAAGGACTAAAACACTTATTCCTACCCCCCCCTTCTACAGTGAATGATACCAGCAGATCTTGTGAAGTAAGGCAATGGGAAGTGTACTGAGTGGGAAAGGACTTGTTGTGTCTTTCGGCTTATCCCAGTTAGGGGTCACCACAGCAGAACTCCAGTCCGCTAATGTTCAGTAGTGGATTTTTATGTGCTTAGTTACCAGACCTGATGTACAACCTTCAATGAAGGCACGTCCATTCACGCATGCCTCCACACAGAAGATGCTCTAGCTGAGAATCGAACGCGACAACATCTTGCTGTGAGGTGACAACGCTACCACAGCACCACTACCGCGGAGACTGGGAAAGGACTAAAACACTTATTCCTACACCCCCACACACACACACACACACACACACACACACACAACCACACTTACATATGGCAGGACTGGGATTAGAACCCCTATCTAAATAGTTATTTGTATTATAGTGTTACACAGTTATCACATGTTGATTCTAAGGTGAATGACATCAGCAGATCTTGTAAAGTATAGCAATGGAAAGTGTACTGGGTGGTAAGGCATCATAATATTTAGACCTACAGACACACAAAGGGTAGGTGATGTGATATTACAACCCCCACCTTAGTGCCATCAGACAATGAATCTCATCTTCATGCTGGCATGTGCAAGTGGTTACAACTGGTATGCAACTGTCTGCAGCAGGACATCACTCTCTGCCATTCAGGGTATCCATGTGTATGATTCACTCTTTTTGTGTATCTCCCTGTGTGTCTTACTATGTCACTGTCTGTCACCCTCTTCCCCATGTCTGTGTGTGTATATGCTTGACAAATTGTAATATGTTGCCCATATATATATATATATATATATATATATATATATATATATATATATATATATATGTGTGTGTGTGTGTGTGTGTGTGTGTGTGTATCACATGCAACATATGCAGATATACCAGATATGGACAAGCTACAGCTGGCTGTGGGTAATCCTGTCTGATGGGTGTGTGTCAAGACAGTTAGGTGTACATAGTTGTGTGTATGCAAAGACATCTGCACAATACATATATATATATATATATATATATATATATATATATATATATATATATATATATATATATATATATATATATATATAGTCTGTTGTGGTTTCAGACATGGGCTTTTGAGCATGCCCAGTATGATCCTCTATAGTAAGTGTGGGAATCCATGCCAGGAATAGTTGTAACTCCAGTCCAGGGTGTTGTGTGCTACAGCCATACCTCGCAAACTGTTTGTGCAAGATATCTGGAGATAGGCTGCCACTATGGGGAAACAATGGCCCAAACATAGGCGGATGCTGTAACTATTGCTCTTATTAATGTATGAGTTGCTTGAGTTATAGGGTTTGTTTTAGCAGACATTTAATGACTTATGTCATTTTGACACTGTAATGTATTGTCTCATTACCTACAGACAGATATCATCGGATCATCACACTTATCATTTAAATACAAGATGGGTGATGCACAGACCAATATTACAAGCCAAAGGTTAGACATTCTTGCACAATTTGGCCATCTGGGTGGTGTGGCTACAGCCGATTGACTGATGAAGCTGTGTAAAAGGTCCAGCACCTTGGTGATATACTGGCTGGGGATCTCCTGGTTGTACGGTATTCTTCTTACCTGAAAGGTCATATCCTGCTGTGGCCATACATCTCAACTGTACAGATTCTCACAGATTATCCAGATTCATGCCTCATATATCTGGTCAGGTTCCCTTAACATTGTGTTTTTCTAGTAAGTTTGTTGCAAATCACTCAGGGCTGCAGTCAGGGAATAATGACAGAACATTAGAGTTTCAGACTTCACACCATTCATGACATCCATGCTACTACACACACCCTCTTTTATTCTATCACCTTTCTAACATTATGAGAGCATTATTTCAAAAGTGTCCCTATAGTTGGGCCTTTATCCCACCATTATGTATGGCTTTGTCCAGACTTTTTGCTCTACGAGATTGAGAGATATGCTACTAGCATTTAATGGCATGGCCTTTCATTTCCATTTTGTTGACTGCATTATGTTGGTACTATGGACCCCATGACATTCCCTACAATGGCACTATGGGTGAGGCATGGGCCTTTGCCAGAAACCTGTAGGCCATGTGAGACTGATGCAGGCCATCTGTAACAAGGCATTGTGTTCTGTCACTCCTATGTTCCCAGGCTGCCAGACTTTGGATCCCCCTGGGGTGACAGTGGTAAGTGAGTCAGGTGTTACTGACAATCACTTATTGTTTGTATTGATCCATCACTCTGGGTGACAGCAGGATGCTGCTTATGGCTAGGGACATACCTGCATGGGACACATATTCAGCACACTGCATCATGTCTGTCTTTCTATAGTCCGTGAGGTACTTCTGACATCATTCACAAAGCCATGGACCAGGCTGGCATGATAATTGTACCTTTTGTGAGGTGACTTGCATGCGTGTGTGATATGGCAGATTATGGCACCTGCCAGATACGTAATCATACCATTCTCCTAATCCTGCCTGGTGTGTGGCACATCTGTGTGTCTCACAGTGGAGTCTTCTATGACTAATATGTTGTTTGTATGGTAAGACCTTAGTGTTTGCAGGACCCTGGTGTGTGGAGTATGCGTGGTCTGTGATGTGTAGGTTTGGGAAGTTCTCATTTGTTTTTGCCTCTGAGGTGCCTTTTACTTGGGGTTTGATTTGTTGTGGACCTCCACTTATGTAGGTGTGTGTTGTGTATTTGCAGGTGATGCTTACTGACTCCATACACTGCAAGGTACCTATGTTACTGCAAAATGTGCTCTGGTGTGCACATTCTCCATTTGTCTGGCCAGTGGTTCCCCTCCCCCTTCTGTGTGTCTCTTTATCCTTCTGTAGTCTGGTCACAGGCTTTGCCCACAGTGGCTGCTGTTATGTATTTGTAATTCTGGTGTGAACATGGTAAATGCTGTAACATCACACACAAGGTTATGGACGACACACTTCTGAGCATACCTGTTTGGCAGGTTGTACATCATTGCACCACCACATCTGCTGGGGTCCTCAGAGAGTTTGTGTTACTATGGTATTATGTGGGTACATGTTGGCCTAGCTGTCAAATTGTCACTGACTCTGAGATTTGGACAGGCCCACATATGACAGTCAGATGAAGACCCACACATGGGGACAGGCTGTTGATACTGTTCTGCCATACATAGACAGTTGGGGGACCTGTTTGTTACTAGCTTTCTTTCTGTTATGGTTGTGACATCTGCTTCTCCACTGTCTGCCATTGATGTGTTGACATGATCTTTTCTTGTTTTGCAAATACTTTGCAAGCGAATGCATTTATAGGAAAAGCAGAACAGATATACAATGCATACTTGTGGTCCTTAACTGACAACCTGCCATTCCAGGGGTATGGCTGTTGGCCAGTGTGACATGTAGTCAGTGTTGACACAGTAAGGTGGCAGCCTTTTATGACCTGCCAATACACTAACCTTCAGGTACCTGCTGTGCCACTAGGCGCCATACCTCTCTATGTATGAGAGACAGACATCTGGACAAAGCCATAAGCAATTGGGTGTCAAAGGCCTAAGTATAGGGACCATTTTAACTATTGGCCTTACAAATCTAGAAGGGTGATACAATAACAGATTTTGCAATAGCATGCATTTTCTTAGTTTATGAAGTCTGAGACACCACAATCCATCATCAATTTCTGATTTTAGACTTTCGTGGTTTGCCAGTAATTTGCCACACAACCACTATTTCATAATAAAGACACCACAAATATGATGCAAATCTCTGTACATTCTGTAAAAGGTCTGTACAGTTGGGAGGGATGGTAGGCACTGTGTATGTTACTCTGACCTGTGTACTGTTCATATGTGTGGCCCCCTGTCCATGACCTGTCCAGCTTACTGGCAGTAATGCATATTGACATCTGGACCCACCATAGGTGTAGCTGACATGCAAATTAGTTGGCACTGCAGTTCTTGGAACATGGGTAAGTGCTGGCCACATTCTGATATTATTTCCCACACATAGGCATAGCTCATTGACCTCTGCATATTGTGGACATGCAACAAGTTATCCTCTTGATTGGGATGGCCCTGTCAATGTGTGCTCTGCTGCTATTACCCTACAAACTTACATGTTACTGCATTTCTATGGGGATATGGGTGTTTTTTGGTTCCATTTAGCATAGTATTGTGCTTTGTCTTGGAGAACAGAGGCATATCACTTGAGACCACAGGTTAGACTGTAATGGCATATAATTGAGTTTCAGACATCTTAAATACCTCTCAAGTGAATGTACCTCATTTTGGGGTCTTAAAAAGTTCATGTTCCTCGAAGTTCCTCAAAGTTCCACATTGAAAGAGTCTGTCACATATTCAGTGTTAAGAATTTTTTTAAGTGAAATCCATGATAAGTAGAAGTTAATCATATTAATTCATTAAAGGATCTTCCTTATGAGTAAAACCAGCATATTTAACCATCCTATGACCTTTCTAGTTGAAGTTGTTAATAAGCCATTAGTATGTGTTCCACATTTTGCCCATTTGTCCCACATTATGAAGGCGAGTGTTCCTCATTTTGGAGATGGAAGGTTGAGAGCTATGCTTACTGCAAATAGAAGGCCTGCTGTGATATCACTGTGTAAGTCTGTAGAGGGTATTCCATCATTGTCACCATTTGCGGGCCTTTGCCAGACATTCCTTTATGGCTTTCTACAGCTGACTTGCTGGGTGAGTCTGAGGGATGAGTATGGGATCCCCACATTGACATCCATACATGTGACATATGACCCCCTCTTAGTTGGCCCCCTCCATATATTGCTGTGGGATTTGTCACCTGGGATAACAGTGCATAGTGTGGGGAAGCCAGTATTGGGCAGACATTTCCTGGTGTCCCACATAGTTGTCAATTGTCTGCTGCTACCCCACTAGGCCACCTCATTCTCTTGCATGCATGCAGCGATACCATAGATATGCTACCAGAACATACTACTTAATTCATTTATTGTTTAGAAGAATGACTTACCTTGCACCTGCGGCAGTTGTGGGGATGGTGGGGGAGGGCTGACTCTGTCAGATGCATGCAGCACACTGCCTATACATGGTAAGCTACAGGTATTGTGATGTGTGTGGCTTCTATTTTACTGTGTTTGCGAGTCAGAGAGGGGTGTCAGTCCCTGGGTCCCTACAGTGTCAGTGGTGTGTGCTATGCATTGCCTCTTTGCCAAGGTGTAGGCATACTGGGCACACCTCCGTTTGCCTACAGGAGAAGGCTCAGGGGCTTCCACCTCCAAGTCCCTCTGTGCCTGTGGGGACCTTGGCAAGGGTGAGGGGCTGTGTGGCCCTTCCCTATGCTGTTCCTGCTGCAGCTGTTTCCACAGGATCATATTGCGTAGCATGGCATATACTATGAACATGTGTGCACATGTGGTACTGCAGGGCACCACCAGATATGTTAAGGCAGCGAAACCGTGACTTGAGCATTCCAAACACACACACTCTATAATGATCCTGGTTTGTGGGTGTGCCTCATTATGGCATTCTTGTGTGGGTGTGTTTGCATTTCTGATGGGTGTCATCATCCACGGCTCCAGTGCATAGCCAGCATCCCCCACCAGGTGGCCATAAGGGATGTCCCCACTGGCAAATCCCTGGTATATCTGTGAGGAATGACAGATGTGGGAGTTGTGATAGCTTCCTGGGCTGCCAGCACACACATTTATGATAATGCCCTGGGCATTGCACATGACCTGGCAGTTGATGGAATGAAAGCCCTTGTGGTTTAAACAGACCCTACCCTGGTCACTGGGTGGTGCTTTGATGTGGATGTGTGTGCAGTCTATGGCACCCAGTACCTCTGGGTAGTCTGCTATATGGTGGAAGAGATGCATATTGCTGGTCCTCTCCTCACATGTGCTGGGGAAGTAAATGTGCTCACAGGTATGTGGTAGCATGGCATCCAGGAACTGGTGGAGTACCCTGGATGCAGCCATGATGTCCCCAGTAGGTCTTTGGAAAGTACCTATAGCTAGTATTCTTAAGGCTACACGTACCTTGGTATCCAATGGGATGGGTTCCCCTCTGTTGGCTCTGGGTCTGAGGTGAGGCTGGCACATCTAGATGAGTTGATTAAATATGTCCCTGTCCACCCTTTAGTGCTCTACTATCTCCAGATCATGTAGCCCCTGGTAGGTTACCCTGAGTCTGAACACTCTTCTCCTCCTCCTCAGTCTGCGGCGGATGTCAGCATTATACTCACCACTGTCCTAAGCTCTAGCACTTACTGATATATCAAGGCAATAGCATCCCCTAACATTTTGTTAAGTTCATCTGTTAATATTTGCCCGAGTGTGTAAACCTATGGTGCAGAGTTTGTGGGAAAAAACAGACTGAAAGGTGTTTGCATAGTTTATACTGTTGTGCTGCAGATGCTGCCTGTGTGATTGGCTGACTATGATACATTCCACCTGCCAGTTATATTATTTGTACTTGAGTGCCTGTATTCTGCTATTTCCCCTTCCCATTTTCACCTGTTTTAAGCCCTGAGGCATGCTGCACAAACCCGCTACCCAAATGTAAACAGTTTTGCTATTTCTGTTTTTTTTTTGTTTAAGACGCAGTGCGTGCCATGCAAACCTGTTTAGCTAAGCTATACAGTTTTGAAAAGAAATGGCCCTCCTCTGGACATATACCTCTCAACTGTACAGATTTTCACAGTATGTCCAGATTTTTGCTCATATTTTTGGTGTGCTCCTCCTAAAATCTATACTTTTCTGGCAAATAGCTGAGGATTGAAGTCATTAAATTATCACAAACATTTGGGTTTAAGACTCCACATCCTTCAGAAAATTCATGCTAATTCAAAACCTATTATTCTATCGACTTTCTACATTTGTAAGAGCAATATTTAAAATCTGTCCCTATTTGCCCCCCCCCCCCCATCATCATTTTAGGCTTTGTCCAGATTTTGTGCTCAAAGAAGTTAAGAGGTATGCCTGGATGCGATATGGATATTTCATCAAATAAGTAAATACAGTCTCAGACACACACCCTGTTTAGCTGTATAAGCTCAAATGGGAGCCATGGTGCTCCAATGTGCTTACACCAAGCATGACACACCCACTTTTCATGTCAGCTGCTTCTCCTGCTTATACCACTGCCTTATAGCTCCTACTTGGTTAGGTGCAGCCAGGGAATGGTCTCCCATTTAGTGATTCAGTAGAATCTGCTCATTTGCATACCCCACTGTCTTAGTCCCTGGTTACTCCACTATACCACAGCCTTCCTTCTTCGCAACCTGTTCTTGTTTTGATTCTGCATGCCATAGACTATAATGGCAAAATGCATATTTTACTTAAAATTGACTTTTCACATTTTTTTCGGCACAATCCCGTTTGTGCACCGCTGCCCTATGCTTAAATGGCCGAAATCGGTCAAAAAAAAAATTGAATTTTATAATTTTGAATCACTTTTTAATGCTAATGGTCATATTTTTGGCCAGTGCATGCCTAAGGATTCTAATGCATGCTTTACTTTGAGCTGTCATAGCTGTGTTTTGATTTTTGCAGAAATGTACTCGTTTACTAGCCGGATACATTTCTGCACCTCACACTATTCCCACACGGATGCCTTTCTCTTTACTGAATCACTAATTCACCTCATTTGCATGGTTTTCACCAGCAAATGAGGTAATTAGCATTATTCAGTTGTGTCTGTGCAGGACTAGTGCTGTAAGGCTTGTGCACGTCCCCCGGCTTATTTACTGGATCGCTTGGCAGCTATATTCCGTGCAGGAGCTGCTGCACTATTCTTACACTCTGTGTAAGCTTTATTGAATCCTGGGGAGTGTGTCTTCTGTTTATCTGTGGGATGTGAATCATGTCTTCACTCTTGAGACCATTCAGGTAAAGACTATCCTCAAATACAAGCAGCAGGAAGAAAATGATCATGGTAGGCATGGCTGATTTTATTTATTTTATTTTACATTTGTTAACCGGGCTAGTCTAACTGGATATATTTCCATTTTCAGCAGAGGCCACATATAGACAAAAGAGATACAACATAAGCAAAAATAACAGATTAAAATCTAATGAACATTGTTAAAAAAAATAGGACTTTAACTTCCTAGACACGGTAATGAACAACATATTAAACATTATTTAATATTTTAAAACCAAGAAGAGAAAGCGTAAAACCAAGGAAAAGAGAAACAATAATAGAAAGAGAGAGCAGATTTATTAAAGATATATACTGTCTGGAAAGACATAGCCATATGGAGGAAGGATATATGGGAGAAGTCCATGTATGGTGGAGAAAGTAAGTTAAGGGAGAGAGCAGGAGGCACGAGAGATAAGAGATAACTAAGGAAGTTAAATTTTTAATCAGGCTTAGAGCAGGGACACATCCAGTGGCTTTTAAGGTAAATTCTGAGTTTTTGTTTAAACAGAACAGTAGCTGCAATGGAAGTAAGTTCAGTAGGAAGTTGATTCCAGTTCTGATTATATCAAGAAGAAATTTTCATTATTTGTATTAAATGTTTTTCAACTCTTACTGCTATGTGGTAAATGAAATTGTTGAAATATTAAAGGGGGAAAATGTAGTGCACAAGTTTGGGAATATATGGATGAAGGGTAATTGTGGGGCTTTATGCCAGCATGCAAGGAATATAAGATGTTTGTTTAGTTTATAGAAAGAGTGTTTTAACTAGTTATAACTTGGAATATAAAACTTCTGAAATTATACAATGAACAATGGGTTTTAAATTAGTGAAAGAAAACACATTGTGGTTATGTGCCATTTGTTGTATTAGTTTAGGAATCAGTTGTAGATATTGTTTTCTCTTTTGTAATTTGTATTTTAAGTGTGTTTTTTCCTTCTGTGTATCTATTGTTTACCTTATATTGACTATGAACATTTGTTTGGGACATGATGTTTAACAAATATTTCCTGCATCTTGTCATACTGACTTTTTGCACATTTCATAATAATAATACAAACCCATGCCCGCAGTCACGCTTGTATGCCTGTCTGCTGTATTCTAGCACCTTCTTTTTGCTGGATATCTTCCTCTTTTTCTCTCCTTTCCTTCCCTCTCTCTCTCTCTACACACACACACACACACACACACACACACACACACACACACACACACACACACACACACACACACATTCTGCATATTAGGCTAATGGCTTTGCTGACTTCAATATGTGTGAAATTTCAGAGTGGGAATTTGTCCTTTCTCTTCTGTTGTTCTCTAAACTGGCATATATTAGGTGCAGGGGGTTGTGTGGGTTGTATGATGACCTGCCCTTCCCCCATGTAAAATCATTTTCTTAATTTTTGTTTCTGTTTTTCAATGTTTTAAATTCTGTCTTTTGAGGTCAATATTTTTTTTTGCTTCAGCATTTAATCCTTTTATAAAAACACATACACACACATACACACACACACACACACACACACACACACACACACACACACACACACACACACACACACACACACGTGTGTGTACATATATATATATATATATATATATATATATATATATATATATATATATATAGAAACACTTTATAATCTCAAAGTACTGAAATGTTGAATTTCAGTCTTTCGAGACTATAAAGTCAAACTTTTCAAATAGCGAAAGTGCATAATCGCAAATTTGAATATCTCAAATTCGCGGTTATGGCTTTACGCCACGTAAGGTCCGGAAGTGTGTTGTGATGGTGCGGGGTGCCGTCTGGGGATTTAGCTGTTATGTCAGGTAAGTGAGTGTTTTGTAAGGGTTTTGGGTGGTAGTTAGAGTGTGTGTAAGTGTGCTAATATATTTTATGTGTGTGTGTGAGGACCTGGAGAATGTGCGTGTGTGAGTTTGCTTTTGTTTGCTGTTTGTGCGATCTGGGAGTTAGTATATATAAGTAGGGGGGTGAAGGGTGTGCAGTGGAGCTTGCCCCCTGATTATTTGTTTTGTAGTTGTGTATGTGTGTGGTTTTGTTTGTTTTAGTTGTTATGTGGCTGTTGTGGTGTGTGTGTGGTTTGGTGTATGCTGTTTTTTCAGTGTTTTGTGGTTCGCAGTTTTGGGCTCCGTGTTGCGGTGTTTCGGTGTTTTGTGGATTTGATGTCATGGTCTCGATATACTGAAATTCGACATTTCAGTATTTTGAGATTATGAAGTGAATCCATATATATATAGATATATATATATATATATCTATATATATATATATATATATATATATATATATATATATATATATATATATAGATATATATATATATAGATAGATATATATATATGTATATATATATATATTATATTATATATATATATATATATATATATATATATATATATATATATATATATATATATATATATATATATACAGATAGATATATAGATATATATACACACACACACACACACACACACACACACACACACACACACAAACACACACATAAATAAAGAGAAAGGCGTACCACATATAATCTAAAACACCCAACATTGACAGCAATAATATTGACCACAAAAGCTGGTAAACAATGTAACCAACAGAGTTCTATGCATGTGCTAAGAAACAGTTTCAGCACATGCAAAATCTAACTTTTGCCATACCTCTTGATAATGATATATACTAACTCAGAGAGATTACACAAACATGGGGTAAGATAAAATTGCCCGACCCCTGATTGTGCATTCTTGCACACCTGTTGAACAGCCTCCTAGTGGACCAAATGCTGTCAGCTAGACAGCTGTTGACTTTATATACACTCAACACTGGGAAGAAAAGATTATGATAAGCAACATAAGAGGAAAATGCAAACATGTGCAGATAAATTATTTGTTTGTGAATTGAAATGTCCTAAATGAAAGCTTAGTCAGCTTTTTAGGCAAGATGTGCAGTGGAGTTGTTTGTATAATAAATTACTGACTTCTTGTTACAGACTTGTATGTGTTTTGGAGAACAGAAGTGGAAAATGTAAATATGTGCAGATATATTCTGTGCTTGTGACTGCAAACTGAAATGTTATGGAAATTTAAATCTATATACTTTATAAATAGGTTTTTTAGAAGTGTATACATATACATTCATATTTCTAGTTCAGTTAATGGCATGTACCTTGTAGGATGTTGCTTTAAATTTGCTTGTTCACATCAGAACAATGTATTGGTTGGTTTTAATCATGTGTCTCAAGAGGATATTTGAACTAAAAGCTGTTTTTACAATGTATTAGACATCTGAAGAAGTGGGGTTACCCACGAAAGTGCTTGTGTCGAATAAAGATTTTTATACTGGATTCTACAGCCGTCTCCAAGTCCTGGTGTTTTGCACATTATAATGGTGCAAAGATTATATCAAAAATAGGAATGACAAAGGTAAAGGAGGGAAGACAGACAGCAGGAAGTAAGGATGTTGATGTATGGGTTAGCTATTCCTTGCATTTATAATCTCCAAAAGTATGTTTCATTCAGAATATTGTGAAGTAATGGAATCCACAAAGACATTTTATGTCTAAAAAGTTTCACAGTGCTTCATCCATTAATCCAGTTCACAAACAATGAA
This sequence comes from Protopterus annectens, assembly GCF_019279795.1. Lineage (NCBI taxonomy): Eukaryota > Metazoa > Chordata > Ceratodontiformes > Protopteridae > Protopterus > Protopterus annectens. The sequence continues at coordinate 140,175,740 of NC_056731.1, forward strand.
ATAAATCTAAGTTCAGATGAAGAGCTAAATATGTTTTCCAGAATGAGTTATAAAATTAAAAACTTTATAAAAGTCAGTGATGTGTGAGAGAATAGTTGTCACAGGGGCAGGAAGACCTGACAGAAATCCATCTGGGTCATTTAATGACACAGCACTAGAATAGTTGGCTGAGGAGGTGGGAGTAAGTGGCCACTGCTGGTCCAGTTTTGAGGTGAAGGAGGCAGCTGTGTGTGCTGTATTTGATGCTGAGCAACCCAAACAAATTTAGCGTAATGTCAAACACATGCTATAGATGGTGTTAAGTATGCAGCTCATTGAGGATAACATTCAAGAACTGGGTAAGCTATACAGAGAAAGCTGATGCTGCATCATTACATGTGACAGAACACAGGAAACCTAATGGTCTGCAGGCAGATGGAAGAAAAAATATTTATTTATTTAGTAACCATTTGTTAACTGGGTAGAGTCCAACACTCCATTCAAATATTTTAAACAAGTAAAAAACAGAAGTCCAGAGATAAAGAAATTAGGTTGAGAGCAACAATTACAAATTTAAACTAAACAAAAAACAAAGAGAGAAATTAATTAAGAAAGAAGTAACAGAGTAGATGTCAGATGTAGCATATATTAAAAAATGTACATACAATGTACTGAAATATAAGAACACAGTTAAAAGCCAGAGAAAAAACAGTTGCTTAGAGAGGTAAAAAAGAGAAAGTAAAAAGGATGAAATGATTACCGAGGAGAACAGGAGGTGCAAATCCACCTGGATTTGAGATATTCTCTAGTAACGGTTTTAAATCACAGAAAGCACTCCCCTCTCGGCTATCCCTCGTGTGATTCCAGTCTACCTAGATGCATTTACATCAGCCTCAAAGACACCAGAATCTCAGCCACCAGCTCCCAAAAGACAAGATTGCTTTTACAAGGTCCTTGATGAGCACAAATTCCTCATAAGGGGTCCAGGAAAGTAAATACTGTCGGAAGAAATAGCCAGGGAATTGTTATGGCTAGGCTTGTATAGGCCCTAGGGCTGATAGCCTAGTACCAACCTTTTTCTTCTTTCAGCTTTTTCCAAGTTAGGGGTCGCCAGAATGGATCACCTGTCCACTCATGATTGGCAGTGGAATTTTATGGTGTCAAGTTGCCAACCCGGCACCCAACTTTCCACAGAAGGCACGCACACACACACACACACACACACACACACACACACACACACACACACACACACACACACACACACAAACTCATGCCTAGGGCCAATTTAGAGTGTCCAATGCACCTACAGCATGTCTTTGGGATGTGGGAGTAAACCGGAGCACCCGGAGGAAACCCACACAACCATAGGGGGGACATGCAGACTCCACATAGAAGGCACCCCAGTCAAGAATTGAACAGAAGAACCTCTTGCTGTGAGGCGGCAATGCTAACCGCTGCATCACCATGGCTGCCCAGCCTAGTACCAACCTATGAACCTATAAAAAAAAAAATCACAGCAAAAAAATATATAATAGGATTTAGTAAAGTAATGTTAAAAAGCACTGATTTTTATGAAATAAAGTATGATTGCTGTTTGGCTTCCTGGATACTGAAGAGCTATTGTGTCATCACAAAGTTTTTAACATAACACACTATGATTTATATAATCTGGGATTAAGATTTACAGAATACAAATGCTTTGCAAAAATAAATTAAATATAAAAATACCGTTTTCTCTTAACTATTTTTTTCACCAGCTTTCCTACCTTAATGCAGTTATTTAACATTATTTTATTTACTTGACTACTTGCTACATTCTTAATAGTGCATTGACAACAGAGATCATCAGTAAGGGTATAGTCTGTGATACAATGGCATCACAATTCCAGATAACTTCTAGTCATATTGTCTCAGCTAACAATTGTGCCTGCAATAGAAGAACTATCATTAAGGTTCATAGGTTCATAGGTAGGTACTAGGCTATCAGCCCGAGGGCCTACATAAGCCTAGCCAACAAGGTTCTCTGACTTACGCCACCCAAGAAAGTTATTTTCCTGTGCCACTGTCAAGCAGAGACACAGAAGTGATCCCTGGGGTGTATTTACTATTTTCCATCCACTCATCAAAATTTTTCTTGAAGAGTGCTAATGAAGAACTTTGCTTGACATAAATAGGGAGCCTGTTCCAGAGTATGGGAAGTCTCTGGGACAGGAATCTATCCCTCCAGCATGTCCTGTTTATTGTGATGACAAGATTTAGGTCCCTAGAGCATGTAGCTTGGAGGGATTGGGATTTCTTTAGGTGAAGCATGTCCAACAGCTCTGGGTTTGACATAGCTTTATATGTTAGGCAGAGATCACCTCGGAGTAGGTGATATGCTACGGAGTAAAGCCAGAGTTTTTTGAGATGGTCAGTGTAGGGCATCTGTTTGAGGCCAGTAATCCTCTTTGTGAGGTACTTCTGTGGCCTTTCCAGCTGCTGCAGATGTCTTGTGAGGTACATTCCAAAAGGGGCGTTGTACTCTATAATGGGTCTAATGAGTGTCGAGTAGAGGGTAACAATGACCTCTTTTTTTCCTGGATGAGAACCCTTTTATGATGAGGTGTGCCATGTAGAAGGACTTCCTGACTACTGTGGCGATGTGACTATCAAAGGACAGACTACTGTCCACCTGGGTCCCAAGGTCTCTTATCACACATTCGGTGTTAAGTAGACTGCTGTTTATGTAGTAGTTCATGGGTACAGAGTTTTTACCAAATAGGATGACAATGCACTTTTTGGCATTGAGCTTGAGGCCATGGCTCTGACACCAGGCATCTGTCTAAGCGAGGCCCTTCTGTAGGGTTTCCACATCATTTGGGGACTCGACTATGGCTCCTAGTTTGCAGTCATCTGCGAACTTCATTAGCCAGAGGCCTTCTGTGTTAGCCTGTACTTCAGAGAAGTAGATACCAAACAGGAGAGGTCCAGGGACTGAACCCTGTGGTACTCCACTTGTCACTGGTTTGAGGTCAGATTTGGAGTGTGCAACTATTACAGTGTGAGTTCTGTCAGTGAGCCAGTTGGCAACTCATCTTGTGATGTAGGGATTTATACCTAGTTCAGTGAGTTTAGCTATAATTCCAGAATGAGGGATGGTGTCGAAAGCCTTGGCAAGGTCAAGATAGACTGTGTGAATCACCTTACCCTCATCTACGGCTTTGGTGACTGCCTCAACAAGTCGATCAGATTCAGGAGGCATGATCTGCCTTTCACAAACCCGAACTGGGTGGGATCCAGAGTTTGGAGGTTACCAGTGTCTTTCTTTATGAGTTCCATGATGATACGTTCCATGGCCTTGCAGACCAGTCTCGTCAGGCTAATAGGGCAATGGTTCCCGGGATCAGTGGTGGCTCCCCCTTTGTGGAGTGGGATTACTGTTGCTGTACGCCATTCAGTGGGCACAAAGCCTGATGTGAGGCTATGATTGAACATGGTGCTTAGGTGGGGAGCCAGTTCGTTCTGAAGTTCGTGTAAAATGCAGCCTGGGATGTTGTCCGGTCCCATGGATGCTGTGTTTTTGGCTTTACAGAGTGCAGCTTTTACCTGCGCAGTTGTGATTACAGGGACTCTGCACTCTTCCTGTATAGATTTGGGCCCTTTAGGGGGTGGGGGGGGTAAAGTTAGCACTGAACCTATCTGCCAGGATGTTGGCAATATCAGTTGGTTCTGTAATTTTCGTGACATTTTGCTGTAACTCAGAGCAGATCTGGGTGTTGCCACTGAGATTTATTCTTTGTATATTTTGTATTTTATATTTTTCACATCCATAAAGCCATTCTGATTCTTATTCGAGTTAAAGTAGGACAGTAATTCTTATGACTGTGCAAAAAATGAAATGAAAAGACTCATCTTATCTGTCAGAGATTAACTGTTGACCCAAATGGCTCAAATAGTTCTGTCCTAGATTCTTTATTTCCCTACATGGCAGGAAACTAGACATTGTCATTAAAGTAATAATGTACAGCTAGGTGCTTTCTATGACATCCGCCCTAAAAAGGTATTGCTCTGTTATTTATGTTTAGTGCTCAGATGTTATCAATCATGCTTTACAACCCAGTTTTTAAGAAAGGCAATGACTTTATTCTTACACAGAGCAGAACTAACTTGTGTTGCAAAGCTACTGCTCAAGTGATAGTGATAGACATTTATTTATTCACTCTTTTAGTCCTTTCTCAGATTTATTGAAAAAAGTGGGCTAACCTCCCTTAAAATCAGCAGTTCCAAATTCATGAGGATCACAAGACAATTAGGACACATAGTTCCCAGTTCAGTGTGCCAGCAATTGCTAGAATTATTGCAAGTGAAGCATTTAGATTTGCAACTCATCAGTTCATGCTGTGGACACCTTTAATAAATACATATGCTAAGACAGCAAGCTCTGAATCACCTTTGAAAGAATGCAGAAGAGTGAAATGACTGAAAATAAGAAACTAGGTTAAGCACAGCATGGAAACAGTCTAACTTACAGAGTTCTAAGAAAAGAAAATCATTTTTTATTATTACAAGTTGCATCATATATCTACTTGTCAGGTGACAAGGGCATGCAGATTTAAACTTTTATCTCCTTGACAACAGCATGCTTGACATCAAACCGCTTCTGATTTTGTGCCATGCACTGGTTGCTGTCATTCACAATGCGCTCTTCTTCGTCCAAGTCTGTGTGACTTTAGATCTGCCACATGATTGCATGGGGGAGCCCACAGCATTTTAGACTTTCTGTTAAGAAGTAAGCAAGCCAAATTGTTTTATAAATAGCAGATATTCCCATTGACTTATCTAAATTACTGACCACTTAATTGCTGTTCCTTATATGATGTTTCTTATCTAGTTTCATGTGTCTGTAAAGAAAGACACATATCATGCAGAGATGAGTATCTTTGGATGAGATTTCTATATTTCAGCTGTCAGGTCTGTAGACAGGGACAAATAGACTGATTTATTTTCAGGAGACAAGAGACATTAAGATTAATTTTCCACTTCCTCATATGAATGGAACAACAAAAAGCAGAGGAAGTATCGTGTGGTCATCATTATGTCAAGTGGCACCTTCAGGGCAAGGGATCTATGGTGCGACACACACACACACACACACACACACACACACGCACGCACGCACACACACACTCGCATACAAATACACACACACACGCATACACATGCACACACACACACACACACACACACACACACACACACACACACACACACACACACACGCACACACACGCACACACATGCACACACACTCGTACACAAACATGCGCACACACACACACACACACACACACACACACACACACACACACACACACACACACACACACTCACACACACACGTGCACACACACACACACACACACACACATGCACGCACGCACACACACACACACGCACACACACACACACACACACACACACACACACACACACACACACACACAAACCACCTGGTGCCACTCTATCCAAGTTACTTTTTTCTTCTTTTATCTCACAGTTTGTCTTACTCTTCAGTTTTTCCCTGCATTTATTCATCCTTTGAACACATTTGATGCATGCAAGACTGCTTTCTCATAACTTTGTAGTAAAGAAGTGCATTTAACTGGAGACTGAGGGTTGTAAGAAGCTATGTGTGCTTTCTAGATGCCTTCCTGTGGTGCACTTCACATTTTTTTTATTAAACAAGCTTTACATCCAATGCTGGCCAAAACAAAACTCATGATTAGGGGAAAACATTCAGTCTGTGCTTTTCTACTTTGATTTACCCCAAATCCTTGTACCCAAACTGACCAAGACTACACTGTAATAAATGGGTTGGAAGTAACTTCATTAATCCAGGTCTAGGGGCTGTAAGTATATTTTACAGTTTTTTAAACAAATTTATCTTGCATTAATGGCCTGAAGAAGAATCATGACTAAAGAAAGAAACTGAGTCTTGCATTTCAATTTTCTAACCCTTTCAACATGTGCTTATGATGATAAATAAATTATATCTGGAAATAATACCTGCCTTCTTATGCCATCTTAAAGAGGCAGTTACATTCTGTGTATCTTGTCTGGTGTTAAATTGAGATGAAAGCTATTGAAGAAATGACCAGCACAATCATGTTTTAAGTAACTGCTGTCATATGTATATACAGCATGTCTCCTCAATCCTACTCGCAAAAAAGGCAGCCATCTTATGTTTACCCTCTAATGTCACACTTGGACAAAAGTGAAAAAAAAAACAAACAAAAAAAAACGTATTTAATGAGAGACACATATAAACAAAATGCTTCTTCACCCGCCCCTAAAAGATAGCCTCACGTAAATGCATCTTATGTTTGATTGTAAAGAAAATTTAGAAAAAAATGGAAAACAAAAATATTTACAATAATGTATCAAATGTACTTTGAGACAGTATACTGCTCTTGTACAAACTGAGTGCCTCTGTGCATCCCTCTGAAGTTTGTGAGGAAAGTTAAAGAAATAATGACCACACCGTCCACAGTCTAACACATCGATAGTGAGTCTCAGGTTCGGGAAGAATGCTAAAAAACAATGCTATCATCACCAGCTTCCCACACAAGCTGCAGAGACCTTCTGTATACACCTTTGAGCAGGGCTAATTTTAGATTGGGTGAGATTCAAAGTGAAGGCTATACAACCAAGCCCATGAGAGGGCCATCAACCCCCCCCCCCCCAGAAACAATGCAAGTCCGGGTATTCTGTGATGCAATTTATCCATTTGTGAAATGCCTGCACACTGGACAAGTAAAAAGAGAGTCTGCTACTTTTATCCAGTCATCCCCAAACAAGTAGTTATATCCATGTCTGTGTACAATTCAGAGGCTGGATTGTGATAACAGAGGATAACCATCTTGTAATTACAATGCATTTCACTTTTGTTTCAAACAAACAGCTGCCATACATTAAAATAGTCTATGTTGCTTCATATAAATCACACATAGTCCAGCAAAACCAGAATGATAAGCAATGACAGGCAGCAGGTCATTTTTCCTCCACAGACAGTCCAAGCAATTATAACCACTCTGTGCATATCAAGTATCTAATTAAATAATCTGTTTTACCTCTCACAAATGCACACTAATCCTGCAAATTCAGATAATAGTGATTGCTTAAAACTGAGCAAATGACAAAGAATGTCGAGTTGTTTTCATCCAGCCAGCCCCACCCCCATGCTGGTCAACCTCTTACCTCTAGAATCTGGGACAAATCCAAAAATAATCAGGGACACCTTTTTAAAAATATTGCTACTATTAGTATGAGGAGTTGACAAAATAAGAGAATGTGAAATAGCATGCATAATCTAAAGCAAAAGAAGTCTGGAACTCTAACTATTGTCATTTATTAAGTGTAGTAAACCACATTTTCTCCCAGAATTACCAGGTTCATTAGGGACTTAGATAGAGGAAAATTTTGAGCTAAAATCAGGGACAGTTGAGATGTAAGCCCACCCCCAACCAGCCGTTATAGCCATAAGGTCCGATGGTCATGTAATACGATTCTGCTTTGCTAGTAGGTCACTTAGGAAATTTGCCGCAAATTATAGTATTCCAAATTACTCCATTCAAATCACAAGGAAATAAATAAACATTGCCAAAAATATCTGATTGATCACTGCCAGGATCATGAAAAAAGTAATAATATGAATAATATTAATATTTACTTCACTGCTTCTGTCTCAAACTATTCCATTACTATCCAGAATTCAACTGAATATCATTCCCATCCAGACTCTCTGAACAGCCAAGGATTATAAAGCTTTTTTTTAAGAAAATTATATCACATCGTAGACTGCAAGAAAACGATACACTTTTAATAAAAAAAATACAAGAAACATCATTTTGATGCTAGCCCTTACTCTGTCCAATGCAATGGCTTTAACCCTGCCATTTGAACATTGTGCAATGCAATTCTGATGTGACTTTGCTTAATTTACTAAGTAGTCAAGTCAAGTGAAGCACCTTCCCCCCTGGGGGGGGGACCTGTCAGACTGAGAGGTGGGAGCATTGTTTGGAACCATGGTGCTGCAATTTATTTATTTATTTTTTAGAGAAAAGAAAGTATATATTTCATTGCTCTAAAAATAAATAAATAGATCGGAAAGAGTGTCCTTCTAAGAAATCACCCAAGGTTTTTCCCTAGTTCACCTACATATAATGTTGGCCCTGGCAACACAATACCTGAAGGAACCTGGCAAAGAGGAGAGTAGAGAAAATGTGTCAGTATGCTACCTGAACTAGATCAGGTATGACACTGCTACAGGCAAGATGAATGTGGCTATGTAAGTCTGAAGTATTCCATTGATTCTTGTGGCATATGATGAATCTTTGTTAATGGATGCCTTCATTCCAGAAATGTAGGTGTAGGGTAAAAAATCTCATATGAATGTGTTACAATCTTAGAACCTCTTGAGTAAGAACAGTACTATGGCATGTTTACGAATTTCACACTAGTAGAGGTAGCCCAGGTACAAGAAGTTGCAAAACCTCTTACTGAATTTCAGCCAGTTAGAAAATTAAGATGATTATCAAGAATTTAAAATAAAGTAATAAGTAAATAAATAACTAAACAAAGTGTAGTTTTATAATCTTTTGTTTTAGTGTCCAATTTGACAGTGTCTTCTAAGGGCATTGTATTTGTGCATAGTCAGGAAGTAGAGGTTTTGCTAAAGGCATCATGGAACAAATGTAACTTATTGCAAGATGTTTAATGAGAAAGCATGTTAGTTACATGTGAAATGGGCATCAGTTAATTTGTGATATGTTACACCACACTTGATCTTGGACAAATTAATTTAATAAAATTGATAGAACTCGGGTAAGGAAAATGAGAGAAGTTTTTTTACTAAAATAAAAAAAATATATATATATATATATATATATATATATATATATATATATATATATATATATAAAGAGTAAAATCAGGATCAAGATACAAAATTTCAACAAGTAAAGCACATGTATGTATTATCACTTTGTAGTTCAAATTATATACAGTACAAAAAAAGTTTAAGTAGTGACAAATGCAGAGGTAAAATTGAAAACATACAATATTTACAATTGCATGGAGAATAGAATAAAGAAAAGTTAAAATGGAGTAGCTGGTGAGGATAAGATGGTATTAAGGTGTAGTGAAAGGTAAGCAAGCCTTTAAGAAGCATCATTTTCAGCAAAAGTGACTTGTAACTAGCAAGCAGAATTGAAGAAGATGGTGTGGTTGGAAAGGATAGGTACAACTTGTACTTTATATCATTACAGTGAAAGCATTTCCGAAGAACAAGGTCCATGTATGTACTATATAGGTTAAATCTAAATTTAGTGTATGCACTAATGCATTTGAGCTCAAAAAGAGAAGAACTTCTCACACTGTGGTGCTACCACCAAAAAAAAAACTGTGGTCAGTCCAGTACAATGGTTTACCTTTCTAAAGCTGAATCACAGTGGTTCGAATGCTCATATGAGCGACTATGCTTTGACATCCATCCTATTGGCATGGTGGCACTTGGAATGCTGACTGCTGACATGCCAAAAAGCAACACTAAAAGTGCAGGAGAAAAGTGAATATTGATCATTGGTCTTCTCACTTATATTTCTGTGCTCAAACTTGTATTTACCAACTCCAAAGTACCCATATCTCGAGAAAAAGGGAGAATTACAAGAGATAACCATCTTGGTATATGGAAGTCCATTTTTTTCAGCCATTCAGTCTCTCCATGATGGAGCTCACTAAAGCATATCCATACATTTCAAACAGTTACCCCATGTATTAAATATTGCTAGGAAATCCTTCTACCTGCCCAAATTGAATGCAAAAGAGAAGTCATCTAGGGAAATAATTTCTCCCCTCTACTTACTTTAATCACCATAATCAGGCCCACAATAGGACCCGCTTTAGCATGAACTTCTCCAAAAACATCATACAACTTGAAATATCACAATGCCTTCTAACTAAGAATATCTTGGGTATGAGTTGCTTACGTTAAGCAGTGACTAAGAGGACTGGTGCTTTACTATGTATTCTACAGGCTCTCGAATGGCAACCTCTGCTTGAGCTACAGGACAATGAAATAACAAGCATTCTTTAATGAAAGACCCAGCTCTACTTAAACTAGGAATCAAGCTGACACTCCACATCAAACATAACTGCCCTTTCTAGCTCTGTTTAAAACTAATCCTATTGAGTGGATAAAGATCTGGTCTGTAAAGTGACATCTAGGCTGCGTACTTAGGTCCTTATAAATAGAAAAAAGATATACTGAAGTTTGCATTGACTAAGCTCCTAATGGTCTACTGGACCCATTGTCTAGTAATAACCTGAGAACCTTTAGGATAATAGGAAAAACTGTTGCATAAAGAAGGATAGGAAATTGAATGAGTGGTAGAATATATAGTAACTTACTATGCTATGTATAAAATCTGACAATATCTGTTAAATTACAAATTGTTTTTCTTCTTCATAAGTTAATAAAAGAAACACCTACTGTCATCAACAAGTGCTAAGGGATCCTTAACATCTACCTCAGGTGTCTGCTTTCCAGGCATATAAAGGGCAACTTCTGAAAAATGTAGCACCTCTCTCATGCTGCAGTGCAGTGTCAATACAAGAACATGAATGTAAGCCCTGGCTGTGTGGAAAGAACTCCACTCTTTATAGCAGCAGAATTAAGTATGCTAGCAGCTAAGCTGCTAACATAATTTATCAAGTATCTATCTATCTATCTATCTATCTATCTATCTATCTATCTATCTATCTATCTATCTATCTATCCATCTATCATGCCTATATTACATAATCGAACTGTTAAAAGTTCGAACGTCATATGGCTGACAGCATATGATCAAATGTTTAAAAGTTTGAAAATGTAATAAAAAAAATAAACCAAAGAAAAATCCTACTTGAATGGTTTAAAATGGGGGGCAAGCCCCCTATGCACCCCCCACATCCACGCTCTTTAAATATACCAACTCCGAGATCGCACTACAGTGCAGAAAGGGAAATCTTTCCATTCCGCACTGTATGGAGATCTAAGTTGAAACGTTCAAACTTTTAAAAGTTCGATCATATGGTCTCAACCATATGACGTTCAAACTTTTAAAAGTTCGACAACGTGATATAGACCCTATCTATCTGTCTATCTATCTATCTATTTATCTATCTATATATCTATCTATGTCCATCTAGCTATAATTCTGTCTATATATCTGTCTATCTATCTATCTATATAGCTATCTATCTATCTATCTTTGGGTTGCCACCTTTACATCCTGCCATTTCTTGATAAATAAGTTGCACACCCTGTGTAACACAAACAAACCCCTTGAATCAATAACCATTCCACTTTTTAAGAAACCACATTGGGAAGCACCAACTTCATATACCATATACAGTCCACTGCCCATGATTATCTCCACATGTTGATCTAACTACACCATACAGATTATTTTTTCTTGTTTTCTTATACTTTCACTTACTCTTTAGCCTTTTGTGCTTGTTTTCAACGTTTTAATTCATAAAACTGAACTCAAATAACTGATGAGGAAATTAATTTAGCTGTGGGTCTAGGTACTGCTGGGTCTCCAGAAGCCACAGGGTTTTAGATACTCTGAGGTGCATTTTAAAGATTTTTTCGACCTTTTGATCCATTGATGATCTGTACAAAACTCTGGCCTAAAATGCCCTTTTTTTAAAGAAAGAAACAGACTGTGCCAAAGGCTTAAGATTAAAAACTGACAGAATAGCTATTACTAAGCTGAGCAGTTACCCAAAAACTGAGAAAAGAAATACTTATGAAAACAGACAAATCATATCTGGGAATAGTGCCTATCTTCCCACAAAAAAAAGAGGTAGCCACCTTCTGTGTACCTCTCTTATTCTAGACTTGGATGAAAGTGAAAGAATAAATGGGTGCAGCCACACATTTTAAGGTGCTGCTGTTATACCTCTTCTTAGCATCCCTTTTCACTCCCATATCCCCAAAAAAGCAAACATTTCTGTGCATCTTTCTGATCTTAGACTGCGCTGAAAGAGAAAGAAATTAAATCCAGTAATATGGTTGTTTTGTTGGTGTGGGAGGCATATAGCATGCCTTTTTACCCCCCACCACTAGAAGACAGCCGCTTGTGCACACACACACACACACACACACACACACACACACACACACACACACACACACACACACACACACACACACACACACACACACATCTATTGTTTTATTTATTTATTGACATTTGATTACTGGCTAAGTCTCACTGGGCAGAAGCCCATTTTAAAACATTTTAAGAAAAATAATTATATATCTATATCTAGAGTAGTATATTCCAGACAAGTTATAGTGAACTTCGGCATGCACCTCTGAGGCTTGATTTTCGAGGAAGGAAATAAATAATGACCACACTGACCTCAGCCTCCAGACAAGTGCTAGGAAACTTCTGCGCCTTTTCCAAGCAGAGTTTGCTTCAGACTAGATGCAGCCCAGGGTAGAGACCAATATTAATCTATGGCCAAATTAATTTACACAGCCAGGAGTGTCTGGGAAGATTGCAAAGCCCCCAGAACCTCAAAGGGTCTATATGATCTGTGCAGCATTTATATCTTAGCTTTTTAAGCTTTTGAAAGACAGTGATTTGCTTTTTTTATTTTACCCAGAAGATGTATGCATGCGCCCACCAATATTGTGCATATCTCATCAAATAAAAGATCTGTGGTATTATCTTTTTCACATAGACACACACACACATACTCTGCCTCTGACAAGACTATCAGAAGCTACATTGATTTTTCACACGAGCAAACATACATTATCAATCAGCCATGCATATACAGACAAATAATGCCCATAACAAATCTGTTATTTCACAAAATACACAAATACACACACTGTAAGCTTACTGAGAAGCCATTTGCAAAAGCAGACGTTCATCCACTGTATGACTATGAGTAGTTGTAGGAAACCAGATCATTTGGATAAATAACTAGGAGACAGGGAACACATGTAAAATGTAGTTTTCACACAGAAGAAGCCACTGTGAGATAGCAACATAATGCACTACTGTGCCAATGATCAATTGCATTCACACACATTCTGTACAGACCACCATAGATAGCTACTTGTTTTGTATGGTGCTGATGTTTGACTTGGAAGGAAATTGAAACAAATTTTAGCCAACTTGCTGTTCTCTTAAATGCACTGCAAAGCTTATATACACATGTAAGTATAAGCCAAAGGAGTAATCATTTTTACATTGATTACTTAAATTACTACACTGTAACAAATTTCTCCTGCTTTGCCACATCAATGACTATTTAACAATAATCAAACAGAAGAATAAGATACTTCTATCCACAGATGGGTACTACGTTCATCAATTGCAGCCACCTTACCAACTGTGTACATTTCTGATGTTTGATTATAATTAAAAAATGGGTTGAATAAAGAATTCCCACTTGCATTGCATAGACATTCAGTAGCCCTGTAAAGCCAGGTTAATCACAACATTTTTAGTTATCTCATCCACAGAAAGCTCCCATACCCAGTGTGACAATAGGAGGTACTGCCAACCATGCCAGGAAAAGTGGGACAGTGAATTTGTAACATACACCACCACAGCTAGCTGGAAATTTGTAATTAATTATATGTCTTTTGCACATCAAACTGATTTGTACAGATGCTTTTAATGAAAATGTATTTGCAATGTTTACTTGTGTTAAAATGTATCAACAGTGTGCCATGCTGGAAAGAAAAGAAATGTACATGTATTATTGTAACTGAATTAAATGTATTATTTTCTAACAAAGGATAATGGAAGAGAAGAGGTTAATCACAATCCAGCTGCAGCAAACTTTGAAAATAGTAAGAAATTAAAAATTACTGAGCCTAGGCTATAATGATGTTATCTCACAGTTTTGAATGAAGCCAGAGATGCAATGTCTGTAAGAAATATGGTTTATTAGCTCATGTAGGAAGAAGGGGAAGTGTTTTATGGTTTTATGTCTTCCAGCAGCTGCACCAGATCTGAGCAATGCTCTTGTGTGTATTATTGACATGTAGGTGCTAAAATCCTGGTAGCTTCTAGTGTTGGGGCATAGTGTGATAAACCGAATCAGATGACCAGATGTGTGTGAAGTTATTCTGTAAGCCAGAAATAATACTTAAATAGTAGTAGAAGATTACTCTAAGTATTCTGTATTCTGTCTTGGATCTGACAACAAGGACCACTCACTCACATCATCTTACCTTCCTCTATTCACTAAATAGGAACAGTAATTCTCTAGATCAATCAGGAAAATATAATGAGAATAGCTAAGTATTGTTTTTCTGTAACTGTGTGACTCTTTCAAGCTGTGTTTTTTCAGTACTTCCTGTAACCAAAACCCTGGTGTTTACTGTAAATATTTAGTTATTATTTATTATATATATTTAAACTTTTCTTTGTGGCTGGTCCTTTTTGGGAGCTATTAAAGTTTTGAGAGTATTTGCACATATTTATTTGGTGATAAATCTGGCCACTCCTGAAAGCCTTGCTGTTTGGTCAGCATTACCATTTGTATTAATATTAATTTCACTCAGTATAATTGAGTACCCTTGCAAGTGTCTTAGATAGCTGCCTTTTTAGTGCCTGGTGGCAGTGACAACTACCTTATAGTCTGGGCAGGAGGGGCACAGTGGGTAAACCTGTGCCAGCCTTTCCCAGGTGTGTGTGTGTGTGTGTGTGTGTGTGTGTGTGTGTGTGTGTGTGTGTGTGTGTGTGTGTGTGTGTGTGGCAAATCAAATCTCAAAGTTTGTGTGTCATGTACTTAGAGCAGGGATACGAAGCACTGGTTTCACAGTGAGAGTGGTGGAGGACTTAGCTTGGGCACTTGGTTGAGGACTTAACTCTGAAGTTGTGCTAGTGGGGAGTTTTACTGAGGACCTGGAGGGAGACAGATAAAAACATCCAGACACCGGGCAGACTGTGTTCCCTGTGTGCTCCTAAGGGAAATTCTGTTTGATGCAGAGAGGTCTGCATCTGGAAATACTGAGTGTATCCAATCGTATTCCAAGTGAATGTCCCTCTCCAGTGTCAGTGGTGAGGATTCAGACTCCTTGATTACTGGCCCAGAGTGGGGACTTCACAACCAGCTGTATCTGTGTGCACGTTTTAGATATTAGAATGTGCTAAGCTTTAAAATCAAAAAGTAATAAAGCCAAAAATAATGAGAGACTAAAACTTAAAATCAGGGGCACATTTTAAAATTTTCTGGTGAACACTTACTAGAATCTCAGGTTTCACACTAACATGCATTTTCTGAAGTATGTGTAATGTCAGTGGTGCAAAAGGTAGCATTCATGCCTTCGGTGCTGGAAGACTATTAGGTTTTGGGTTCTATTCCAACTCCAGATGATTGAAGAGCTAGTACTACAGTACAATATTAGCTGGTGCTGCACTCCTGAGTGGGCCATCCTTCAGATGAGATGTTAAACCAAAGCCCCCTTTGCTTAAGTTGGTGGGAATTTAGGTAGATATAGAAGCTCCCGAAGCACCAATTGAAAAGAGTAGGGGATCCTTTATTTAATACAACATATGAAAAACATTATTGACATGTTTACAAAATATGCATATTTACAGGCACATATTTACACATTTCTATTGTTTTACTATGTATCATTTTTTCTTGTAACATCCTCATTGTTATTCCTCCATAATTGACCTCACTCCTACTTCCATAACCATCATTTAATTTTTTACAATATATCTGCCAAAATCCATTCCCCAATAAACAAAATTTAATTCAGTCTTTCATTCCAAATTACCCATATTACATAAAATAAATTATCTCCACTTTTCATATATTCTTTCTTCTTGTTCTTATAATATCTATACATAATTGTATTTATATCTATATTGTTTATGTCAAAAATATTCTCAAAAAGACTTCTTCACACTTTTAAAGAGTTTCATTACTCCTTTACATTGCAAAAAGACCAGTCTCCATAGGAAATCCCAACACTCTACTATCTTGGTACACCGTTTTTTATTACTTAAGTGGGCTTAATCACTTTTTCCTGGTAATTTTTCCCATGGATTTACATAATAAAATTGTTTTATCACATTATTCTATATTTCACTATATCATTTATCATTTATTTCCCATGTTAATATTTTTCTTGATATTTTTTTTAAATTATTCATATACATACTTTGTCTTCTTCCTATTCTCATCTTCCATAAGTTTTGGTACTTATATTTAAACATTTTCACTATTCATTTATCGTTCACTTTCTCTTTCTTTACCTACTTTAATACTCTAAACAAGAATAAAGAAGCAGAATAAACAACTGGATTTATTAACACCAATCCCCTTTCATCTTCATTCATATACAACATGCCTCTTTTCACTTGGTTTAATCTTGAGCCCCATATGAGGAAAACACCAATTATTCAGTTTACGTTTATTTTCTGGGATCATACAAACACATGACTTGTATGCTATTTTTCCAGTTAATATAGAATTCACCAGATACACCTTTTTTCTGAATGCTATCCTATACTTCCTCCACAGAAGACATATTTCTTTCTTTTGTTTTAACAAGCCCTCCCATTGCATCATAAGTACACGATACTTCCCAAATTGTATGCCTAGCAAAGACACTTCATTCACTTCATTGACTAAAAAAAAACACCCCCAGTTTTCACCACATCACCCAAATCCTTTCTTTTATCATTATTCAAGGTCATCATTCCCATTTCCTTTAAACATTTATTGAGACAAACCAACGCACCCTTCACCCATATTTGGTTCTTAAAAACTACAACTATATCATCTGCATATGTCAAAACTACTAGAATCACTTCTTTTTCTGCATCACACATCTAGCAGCTTTCACTTTATAAGCTACTTTACTCACTTATTCATTACCAATGGAAACAATATTCCACTCATGGAACACCCTTGTCTTTTACCACACTTCATACTTATTTCTTTACTCAGCCACCCATTCACTATCACTATAACTCCATTATTTTGATATGCTGATATACCAATTCTATTACCTTTTTGATATGTCTCAAAAACATCCCAGAAAACATCATGTGATTCTGTATAAAATGCTTTGTTAATATCATCTACAATACATTTAATATCTTCCCTTTTATACCATATATATATTCTTCCATAATATCCCTCATCCAGCCTTCGGTTCTCTTCTGTATTATTCTCACAAAAAAGTTTATAATCTTTTTCATTTAGTGTGATGAATCCCCAAGTTTTTATTTATTTTTTCTCATCTTTCTTCTATATAAATTTTAATATCCCACTACATAACTCTTTATAATCAAACATTTCCTTTAACCAGTCATTCAGTACATTTACAAAATACTATCTTGGCCAATCCATTAGTTTCTAGTGCATTCCACCCTATACTACCTGCACCTGATACTGAATCAATATTTACTTTCCTAAGTACTTTATTCAATTCACTAAGAATAATTTCTTTTTCAAATGATCTCTTATCTCATGCTGGGTTTTTTCAAACTTTCTATTATCTCTTATTTTGCTTCTTTTTAACTTTATACATATTTTCCACATGCCATTATAATTTGTTATTTTTTTCTTTTTGCCTCTACTTTTACATTTTTCATTTTCCTAATTATACTAACATCCTTCTGCTCAATTATGCAGATGCCTCCTCTCCTCATCCTTGTAAATAGCATTACTGTCTAAACAGTAATGCCTTATTTTTTTCTCAATTTCTTTTATATATTTATTTTTCCATATCATAATATTCTCTTGTATTTTTCTCTAAATTCCCCAATACTCTTTCTATACATTTTCTCATACTTCCCTTTCTCCTCCTTTCTTACATCATGCTGCCATTGGGAAAAGAAAACATCTTTTATAATATTTTTAAATATAAAATCTTTATAGAAGTCCTTCATGGTTATACAACATTTCTATAACTGCAGTGCTTTCCACTTTTCAGTTTTTTATTCCTTTTCTGCTTTTAATATGCTCCCTTTCATCCATAATTTCCATCCATATTGCTAAATGGTCTGAAAAATCTGTCACAACTGTATCATCTGCTAACCCCAAACCATCCAAAATTGCAAAATAATCAATTGCAGATCCATGTGCCCGCTTCTATAAGTCCATTGACTTTTGTTCCACACAGTGGAAATAGGCAGTCTTTCTTTACTTCAAGAGTCTTACATCCTCTAACATAATAACATCCACATCATATTTAGCACACCATTCCAGTATCCTTGACCTTCTTATAGCATTAATAATACTATTTATATTTACTGAAAGTAATCTGAAATTGTTGTTTTTTCTTCTTTTTAAGTTTAGGGAGAATATTTTTAAGTTTTCATTGTCTTATTTTTACTCTTTCCCCAAATTAATATTTTCCCCGGTTTGTGTACAGATAATCACTGATCCTCAGAATCAGATTTTTTCCATTGGTTAGAACTTCAGAAAAATTATTGGAATCAATCCCTTCTCTTGACCTCCCTTCATGCATACACTCTCTCTTTCCACATTTTTCTCCTCCATATTTTTTCTTCACCTAGTTCATCCTCTCCCCCCAGCATCTTGTTGCCCTTCCTCATGTATGCTTCTTTCCCTTTCCCCTGCATTTTCACTATTTCCTGTTTGTTCTTGGCAATCCATCCAAAGGTGTCCCCTTTTTAATACAATCTGCATTCAGGCAGACACCTTCTTGTTATATGCCTTTTCTCCCCACAATGGTTACACTGTACCTTATTAAAATCATTAATTCAATGAGAAAAGTCCCCACAAAAGAAAATGATTTAGGCTGCCCAGAATATCTTAATGTCCCTCTATGAACAGCCACAACAATGACACCATGCATTTTTCACATTACAAGGCAACTTCCAACCTCCACTGTCCATTCTGTAAGTTTCTCCCATGTCTAATTTTAACAATACTATCAACAGTTTCACACAGACACTGCGTGCATTTTTAACATTGTCTTCTTCTAGTTCATCAGTTCTAAATTGGAAAGTAACTTTTTTTAACATTCAAGTTAATATCAGAAAACAAATAATCGTTCCATGTATAAATGTCCTTTTTATTACTCATTTTAAGAAATGTCATCATTAGTCCATCAGTTTCAAATGTTTAATCACAAAAAGTGTCAGTCCCAATATATATATAAAATAACAGATTGCTTGAGTTTTAAAATATAGAACTGTTTTCAAATAGTCCAATTGTCCCACACTTAATATCTATCAATTACAGTGTCATTTCATATTCTCATAGGTAGTCTTTTTTAAACACAGTTTTACTTACAATTTGTTGCTGTTCTCCTTTTCCTGCCTGTCATCACCACTGCATATGTTTTAGTTACTGCATTTACTGCTGTCACATTCTCAGTTTGTTGCTGATTTCCTCTTTTACTTTCTGTCACTGCTGCATCCGTTTTAGTTGCAGCATTCTCTGCTACCATATCTCCTGGTTTCTTATCCACATTACCATCCTCAAAACTTCTGAAGAAGTTATCAGTCATCTCAGCCCATGAAACACTAGAGCTGTCACCTGGGTCATCCTGCTTAATTATTTTTAACAGAACATCATCTACAAGCCCTCCTGATGCCAGGTTTGTTATCTGTACCACTTCAACAGATTTGCTTACAAATAAACATGGCTCATTTATAACATCCACCATATAGGAATCTTTTTTTTCTTTACATTCTGAAACTTGATAACAATTACACTTGTCTCCAATTTCTCACTTTCTACCTCCAAATAATTCTCCATGGCTTTTCTCTCTTCCTCCATGCTGTTGCTTCCCTCAGACCTCTTCCTTTTTGCTATAGGCACCCTCCAGTGCCATCTAGCAGCTCCAAAGACTAGAGTTCCTTTATTAAATATCATATTTACAATATTTACTAAATTTACATATTTTTCTTTCATTCTTGTAGTTATTAATGACTTATTTTATGTTTTAATGATGTTAACACCTTGTATAAATTCAGTGAAGCTACAAAAATAACTGGGTTGAAACAAAGCAACCCTCCAACCATTTCTTTAACATATACCACATATCTATTCATTAGATTTTACCTGGATCCTCATATTAGTGAAAACACAATTTATATTAATTCATTTTTATATTCTGCAGGGATCATAAACACTCTTGCTAAATATGCAATTATTGCCAAAAGTACAGCATTTATTAAATGTACCTTCTTTCTGTATGACAATTTATATATTTTCCAGACTAAACATATATTCCTTACTTTTTGTATTATATCTTCCAATTGGTGTATTATGATTGTCTCATTACCAAATTGTATATCTAATACTTCTATCTCTCCTGTATTTGAAATTAATATTTTCTATTTCACTTGCTATTCTTATACCCTTACCTTTATGTGTATGTATACTCATTCATATAGCACTCAAATATTGATTGCTTGATGGCTACTTCCATCCAATCTTTACTCTATGTCATTAAACCAATAACATCCACATAAGGGAACATAAATGGTTTTTTAATCCCTTTTATAGTCATATATGTGCTACTGCTACTGCATTCATAATTAATGCAAATAAAATACTACTCACTGGATAACCCTGTCTTATACCACTCTATTTATTGACTTGACCATCCATTCAATACAAGTTTTACTTTATTTTTCTATATGCTAAAACAAATACTTTTATCTTCTTACTTATATTATATACTTTTAATATGTCCCATAAAATGTCATGTTGTATCCAGTCAAATGCCTAACTGAAATCACCTATCATGATTTTAACTTTTGTTTTCCTATTCATTATATCATCTGTAATTTCTCTTATTATTATTAATAACTCCTGACTTACTTTTTCCTTTTTTCTCAAATATAGTTAATTGTTATATTTTAGTTAATTTCATCTCCAATTTTTTTTCTATTACTTTCATACAAATCTTACAAGCTGAATTATGTAAAACTATCAGTCTCCAATTTTTAATATCCTCTTTTTCTCCTTTTTTCCATATAAATTTTATACCTCCTACACATATTTCTTCTTGTCTAAAACCTTCCTCTAACCATTCATTTAACACTTCCACAAAGCATTTCTTCTGCCAGTCCAGTGTCTCTATACACATTTTATCCCATCCAATACCTATTTCTGATTCTACATTTACTATTTTAATACAAGGTTGTGCATCAGGGCTGGCAACTCGGCACGTAAAAATCTACTGCCAATCATTAGTGGACCGGAGTTCCGCTGTGGCGACCCCTAACCGGGAAAAGCCGAAAGACACAACCATTCACTTCTTATAATGTTATTCCCTTTTCTAAATCTATTTGTCTTGTTTTGTTATTGTTTTAACTTTCCATTTTTGTTTTCCTTCTGTTTTAGTTTTTATGAATGCCTTTCCTATATATTCCTTTATTACATTCTCAATTTCTTGTTAATTATTAATACTTTCTCCTCTTTCATTTCTTAATTCTTCTATTATTCTTTTGTTTTCTTTTGCTATTTTGTTTAACTAGGGTGCCACCTCTTCTTTTTCCCTTGTAAAATACCTTTGTTTAAGCAACAACTTTTTAATCTTCTCTTGATTCTTCTCATATATTTCCTTTTCCCTCTTGAAAAAAAGTCCTTCTTTTTACTTACTAAATCTCTGAAAGTATACTCACTTACTTTTCTATATTTATTCATCTCATCTTTTCATTTTAAATTTTGCCCTTCCAAAAACATTTCTTAATATTTTCCATAAAACGTATCCACCAAGATGACCAGTTCTTGTAAAATTCCTTCATACTTGCATGATCTTTCCATAATTGCCTAACTCCTTCTGTTCACTACTCATCTAAATCTTTTTCATTTATTACCTTTGCTTATTTTTATATATCACCATAACTGGGTTTCTTACAGAGACCCTGATTTCTGGACTTCCTGACAGAGACCCTGATTTCCTGACTGTCAGGAAAAATTCCTGACAGGTGGCAACCCTAAATTATCTATCAATCTGTCTGTCTGTCTATCTAATCTATGTTTGTTAATTCAACTGTTCATCAAATGTATGTCTGTTCAGCTCTCTATTCATCTGCATGTCTGTTTGTCTATCCATGTGTCCATCTACCTGCCTGTCATCTATCCACCTGTCTATTTATCTATATATCTATCATGCCTTTTCATTCATCCATTTATCTATCTAGTCTATGTCTCTCTGTTCATCTGTCTGCCCATCTGTTTAAATATTTAAAGCTCTATCTAATCTATGTCAATATGTTCATCTATCTATCTATCTATCTATCTATCTATCTATCTATCTATCTATCTGTCTATATCTATCTATCTATCTATCTATCTAGCTTTCTGTCTATTATCTATCACTGTAATCTGTCTGTTAATCTATTTACATGTTTGTCTGTCTATCTAAATATATGTCTGTTAGTGTGATTATCTGTCTGTCTCTCTACCTAGCTGATACCTGTCTTTTATCTGTCTGTATGGTCACCTGTCTATCTATCTATCATTATTTATCATTTTGCAGTGCTTTTCTGCTAGATCATGTCCTACTTTTGATCGAGGGATTGCTCTGCAACTAGATGTTACAACAGGATGATTGACACAAGAAATAAAAATGCATGTGTTTCTAACACAGAGGTTCAGACAAAGCAAGCAAGAAGTAATACAGAAAGGTAGTTTCAAAACAATTTGAAGAAGAGCAAGGAAATATGCTATTATATCATACATTATTAAGATGACTGGAACTGTTTTTCATAAAGTGGTAAGCACTTGATTATATATATGCAATATCTGATGGTACAATGCAAAGGTAATAGGAAATCATTACCAATAGAAAACATTATTAAATGTACTGATAACAAAAGTGATTATACAGCACTGAAATAATCATACTAACTGTTTAACAGGACAAACAAGACATAAAGCACACTTTGTCCAAGTTCTCAACTTTACAGTGGGTGTATCTTTGTTATTGCAGCTGAAGCTTCCTTCGAAAGGTCAATGCTATTTAGCATATCCCTCCTGGAAAAGAAGTAGAAATGTAGGTGGTATTACTTCACTTAATAGAAAGGGAAAGTTCAAAAATCCTTGGCTCTGTGAAGTTTTGAGCTAATTTTCTAATTAGTTTTTCTTCCATAATAGAGGAGCAGTAATGGTACAAACCAGGACAAAAAGAAAAGAAAAAATCTACTGGTATGTATTGAGCAGAAGGTAAATTCTCATTATAATAAAGTTTCATGAACACCACATGTAAAGATGGTGAATTAGTTCATACAAATGTCAAACTAATAGAAAGATGCTGAAGAGCAGGTGAATGAATCATACGAAACACTCATCTGCTTAACTTTATCATAGTTGATTGTGGAAATGACTACAAGATGCCTAGGCACACAGGTTACAACTAGTTATAAAACTCTCACTAGTAATAATATTGATCACATTAAATGAGCGACACATGCTACATACTCGTTGTAATATGAAGAAGTATGCAGTTTCTGCAGTTGAATAAAAAATCAGTCACAGCATTTGTAATATACCTGTGCATGAAGAATAGGATAAGGACTGAAGTGGACATTGTAAGAAAAGTAAGCACATTAACCTATTTTGTGCATCTACAAGCAGAAAGCTCAAGTATTGCAAAGAAGCAAAGTCTGAGGCTCAATATATAGGAATCACATTGTGCAGGATGGTGCAAATGGAGACAAACTAAAAAGTATGTATGAACCAGGTTATTAGTCAAGTTAGGTAGAAAGAGTTTACTGTAGATTTTGAGTCTGAAACAAGGGGCAGCCAATGCATAACCCCAAATCATTACTGTGGCAGTAATAAAAGGCTCACATTGGGTAACATTTTGCTTTAGTATACAAAGATTAATAACTATTGTCTGTGCTTCTTGAACTCTTCAGAAATGTAGGTTTATGGAAGTATAAAAAGGGATTATAATTGTCCCTGGTTATGCGTAAGAATTATAAGATTTCCAAACATATTCTAGGAATCGTAGAAACAGGTCATTTGTAAGGAATGGATAACTTTTCTTAAGACATAGACAAAAATATCCACTCTACTTTGGGACTCATCTTTGCTTGCAATTTTTTAACCTTTTCCCTAATTTTTCTTCTTCAGCTCTTTCCTTTTCCACATTCCCTTCTTCTTATTTTATCTCTCAATTATCCCTGAATGATTTTTAGACCAGTGAAATCACTGAGTATTTGGAAGGCTTCCTTGATATTATTTGGGAAGTGTTAGCTGAAGCCATGGCCATGGATACAATGTATGCCATACCCCTTATCTACTGCATTCACTTATAGCTGCAGGGGTATTGACTGTTCTGGTCATGCCATGCCTTTACTCACAAACTGTGAACATACTGCAGTTGTATCACATGCACCATGAAACCCATATTCACTTTCAAAGCATCTATGCTATTTCCTGACTTACCTATGATTTGCTATTACTGAGCTACTAGAGCAGCCACAGGTATGTATTGCTTCACTGGAGCAGCCACAGGCATGCATTGATTTACTAGAGCAGCCACAGGCATGCATTGCTTTACTAGAGCAGCCACAGGCATGCTTTGCTTTACTACAGCAGCCACAGGCATGCATTGCTTCACTAGAGCAGCCATGGGCATGCATTCCTTCACTAGAGCAGCCACGGGCATGCATTCCTTCACTAGAGCAGCCACGGGCATGCATTGCTTCACTAGAGGAGCCACGGGCATGCATTGCTTCACTACAGCACCCACAGGCATGCATTGTTTCTCTACCTCTCCTTAACAGATATGCTTTAAAAGATAGGTGCACCTTAAACATACTGATTTTCAGCCAACTAGCACAGCCAGCATGAAGGATAGTTAGCTGAATCTGCCCCATTACTTCAGATTACTGCAGATTTTGCAGAATTCTTACTTATTCACATTCTATATTCCTGTTTATTGAAATTTCATAAATAACTTGCTTCTCTGGTGTCATTATAGTCTACTCCTTCACTTTTGAGTTAAATTAAGGCAGAAATATTTCAATTAAATGGACGTTTCTTTCAACCTAGGATTTTTTTTTCATATACTCCAAAGTATGTGTTTCAAAAAACTTTGATGAAATTCACTTTTTATATTCTTTCTCCCATAATTTCACACTCAATAACATGCCTGATCAGGGTGTGCACACCTGTTCCTCCAGCAGCCATGGTCTTAATTACAAGTGAGATATATCTTCAGACCACTCCTCATTCTTATAAAAACTGATACAGAAAACTTTATTCAGCATTTTTGTGAATGAATTAACTTTGAAGTTCATCCACCAGTCCCAATTTATTAAAATGAAGTTCTGTGAAAAAAGTTTCATTACACTGTGCAGACTTAGTGGCATCTACTGAAATTTGAAACGCCATCCTTCTGACAAACTTTTATGCACACCTCGCAAGTGGGGACTTACAAGGAAAACTTTCTTCTTCCATTTGTGCTTCATTATACCATTATGGAGTTCCCTAAAGCAGTACTCATGGCTACATCACTGTAATACCTGTGTGTTAAGTCCATGGAATATTTCATCTGTATGCAGAGCTATGACACTGCATTCCTCTCTGGTCAGTGATCCATCTTGTTGGAGTCCCCCCACATTGGTAGGCATCTGTTTTGAATTTGAATGCTAGTTAGTTTTACACTGATACCTGCTATTCAGTAACTCAGTTACAATGACAAGTGTTCATAAGTTCATAGGTTCATAGGTTGGTACAAGGCTATTGGCCCTAGGACCTATACAAGCCTAGCCATAACAATTCCCTGGCTATTTCTTCCCACAGTATTTACTGATGCAGTCCTTATAAAGATATCAAGCTACTCTTACTAAGCAGACCCCATAACAAATACAGCCTATGCTAATATTGTAAACGAACATTTAGCAATTCTCACCACTCACCTCCGTTATCCCACTGCAAATCCACGACTTCATAAACACTTATTTCTCAACCTAAGACAAATAAATAAGTAAATTGTTTCACGATTTACAATTCTATATCCATATGAAGGAGGCCACAACCTATACGTCTGTGGTGAGTGTATAATATTCTGGAAACAGTACTTTAATACCCTAATACCCTGTAAGCAGTCCAGTGAAAGAGTAGAAAAGTACAAAATAATCCACTCCCAACCACCACTGTTTTCCACTGTTTCAGACGCACTTCACAAAATGACTTATAAAATACACATCTCACAATTTGTATGAAACACAGTCACGTTCTCTTGGTTTGGAGTACAGAACTCCAGAACAAAACATTAGCTATCACTATCCAAAAAAAAATAGTCAATTGATGACTTAGGGTCGTACAATCCTAATATCTTATCTATATTAGGCAGAAAAAATGGTGCCTGCCCAGTCTATTGGGGGTAAAACAGTGATGTAAGAAAATATTCAATGTCCTTCAATTCAGATATTCCTGCCACATTAACATCTGCTGTGGTACTGGCTACCCATTTGGATAGATATCCTAGTAAATAAAATATAAATACAACCAAGCATATTAAATAAATGATAACTTTTGTTGCTTTGAGAATTAAAAACAAATATTAAGGGATACCCATCATTATAAGTACAGCAATATGTTCAGGACATTTACTTTACACAAAGAAAACAATGAATATCAGGACACAGATCTGTTACAGAGTTAACAGAAGGCAAATAAGAATACAGTAATGACATATAGGAAGTATAAACATAGTACAAACATTCTTCAACTAAACAAAAAATCAAGTGTCAATGAGTACTACTCAGTTTTTGAAGAAATGAAAGGTCACATACCTATTGCCTAGTGAATGTTAAGTAAACACAAATGGATTTCTGTTACAAATGCATTTTGGAGAACTTCAGTATAAGGAATTGAAGGTGAACCAGGATGCAGGAATTTAAACAGAGAATAAAAATTAGTTTTAAGGATGTTTATGTTTTTTTTTTCATTCAGAGAGAATGAACTATCTCATATTTTTTATTGCAAAGCATATAACTTGGCACCATTCCTGATACTGTTATGCTTATTCAGTTTCTCTGCAATTTTCTGTTTATCTGTGTGCGCGTGTGTGTGTGTGTGTGTGTGTGTGTGTGTGTGTGTGTGTGTGTGTGTGTGTGTGTGTGTGTGTGTGTGTGTGTGTGTGTGTGTGTGTATGTGTTTACATGTGTATACGTGTGTGTGTGTGTGTGTGTGTGTGTATGTGTTTACATGTGTATGTACGTGTGTGTGTGCGTGTGTGTGTGTGTGTGTGTGTGTGTGTGTGTGTGTGTGTGTGTGCGTGTGTGTGTGTGTGTGTGTGTGTGTGTGCGTGCGTGTGTGTGTGTGTGTGTATCTATGTGGTTGTCTGTGCCTGCATCTATGAGTGAGCAAGTATATGTGTAGGGTAGCAATCTTGTACATTCAGGAGTGAATTCATGCATGTGCATGCATATGCATGTGCCCGAAAATATGGATATATGGAAAAGCAGACAAGGTTAACCAGTAACTGCTTCACCTTTGAATTAGTCTTAATGTATGTTTTTGTGTTAGAGAGGGTTCATATTACATGATCAAATGTTTAATTTAGCAAATACCTAAATGTTGATCTGGTAATAGCGAAAGTAAAAAAAAACGCGAATGGCCGATTTAATGCAGGGAAAGAATTCCCTTGGCCATTATGCTGATTTTACCCCTTTCCCCACTGTAGAGTGGTCTAGGAGTTGGTATATTTAGTTAGGGGGGGTGGGGGGACAAAACCCCCCAGTTCATTTTGGTTTAAATTTTTTTTTGCAGCCGAGGGAATTCATTCCCTACATTAAGTCAGCCATTCACTGTTTTAATTTTTCGATATTACCAGTTCAATGTTTAGGTATTTGCTAACCTAAACATTCGATCGGGTAATATAGATGCATTAGAGATACGGCACTTTACAAATTTTCTTTTACAGTGTGTACTGTACAACTCTGTGAATTAAGTCTGAACCTCATTTAGGCACTTTTTTTTATCTATTCTCATTTTGCCTGAGACTTGACTTCATTCATCTTGTCATTTTTAAGACATCATTATTATGGTCTTTTGAATTACTACTCAGTTTTCTGAACTGTTGACCCTTTTTTATTCTTAGGCCTTTATACTTGGGTCTTACAGCTGAAAATGAATTCCTGAAGGACTTATATTGTTTTCTAGAAAAAAAAAATCTCATTAAAGACAATACTTTATTCACTGATGCAGTCTCATTTGTGTTTAACCTATGAAGCAAAAAAGTAGAACACTTACAAAACAAAAATTTCCCTTACTCAGACGCCTAAAACAATTAGGCCAGTAAGAACAGCAAACATTCAGATAATTGCATTATTTCTACTTCCACTTTTCTTTGATTAATTGGACTTTTGATCTCAAATTAAAAGGAAAGTGATTTTTACTCAGGCAAGAAAGACTTTTTTTTCAGAATGTTTCAGACAAAATCATCTTGCAAAGTGAAATATTAATTCCACTCATCATTTTTGTCATAATCGCAAGGAAAAATTAGGACTCCGCTTTATTAACTATATTTAATTAAATTGCTGCTTCATTTTTGCAGTTTGTAAGTCCATCTAGCCCACTTCCTTCCCAAATACCACATTCAGAAAAATCCAGCCACAATGAATAGACAGTTTTCCATAATTTCTCCTGCCAGCTTGATTGTTATAGGCATTTTGAGACAATGTAGCAATTGCTTCATGTATACTGACAACCATTTTCTCCTAAAGCAAACTAGCACTCTATGAGAGAGATGCAAATAGACTGTGGAACTGGACTCAGTCGTAAAAAAATTAGACATGAAAGAGGTTGTCAGCATATACACTTCCTCTCACGTACACCTCTACTCTCACACAAATTAAGGTCATGACACATAAATGCACATAAGCAGAGATACTCACTAAAAGCCTACCAAAAGAACAAGGATCTTCCAAATGCACAACAAACACACTCACTCACCACTAAGCATGAAGAAACCACTACACATATCAACGCACACATCCGTGTCTCAACAAATAAGCCCCTAAGGCAAAACACATCAAATGCCTTGGTCATAAGTGACTCCGTAGAGAGACACACAGATGTCCCCCTCACCAGACTGGAAAAGGAGAAAGTCATGGTCAGCTGCCTATCAGGTGCCAGGATCTGACAAATCACACATGCACTCAAGTCACTCAACAAGTACTGTCATGACTCTGTCATAGTCTATGTTGGAGTGAATGACCTGAGACATATCTCGCTGGATTATATGAAGATAGACATGATGGAACTCTCTGATTATGTGTCCCAGATAGGCATGTCTCTAGCCCTAAGCAGTATCCTACCCACATCCAGGATGATGTCACAATATAAACAAAAAATGAATGACTTCAACAATTGGCACATCTTCTGGTATCAATCTAGGGGGATACAGTATCTGTCAGTCTGGGAGGATATGATAGACAAACCTTGCTGCTTTCTAGAGATAGTCTGCACCTATCCCCCCTAGGATTTCAGATACTGGTCAAAGGACCTTGCCTTCCATAGTGCCATTTTTAGGCAGTGTCAAAACATCACTACCCTCCTCTATGCCTCACCTATTCTAACCAACCTTAGAAAAGCAGACCTAGCTAAGCTTGACTCCTGCTACAATACAATTGCTAGATTTGCTTCAGACTCCCTATTTAGATCTCCCCACTGCTCATCCTTGAAGCAGCTCAACTGGCTGAAACCTCCCCAACTCTTACACTACAATCAACTTGCTCTGGCCCATAAAATTCTGTATCATCCAGAAAAAAAACCTGCACTGCAAAACCTACTTCACCTACACAGCAATAACAGGACTCTTCGGTCCAGTAAGAAATCTATTCTAAAAGTAACTAAATCTAACAAGGGTCTATATTAGAACATCGACTTTTTAAAATGTTGAATGTTCTAATATCAACCCCTTTTCAGCAAATGCTGACAACATCAAACAGGCAGAACAGCAATTTTTTCCAAAGGAAAAAATTTGCTGTTCCAACACATACACACAACACAAACACACCAAACAAACAGCAATCCACACACACACACACACACACACACACACATGCACCTAAAATCCTACATCAAACCCTACACTAAACTGTACACACACCACTAGCTATCCACTTACCATAACCCAAACCCTAACCCTAAGGTCCATCATTATCGCACACTCACCTCATCCGCGCCCTAACCCTAACTCACCTACCCCGCCCTAACCCTCACGTCCACACAATTGCACACTTACCTGATCCTGACCCATAACTTTTCACCACAGTGCTGAACATAGTGAAGCCACAAGAATGGCCAACCAAATTCCTTCCCTAGGAAGAAATTTGGTGTTCTGCAGCTTTGCTATTTTCAGCGTTCGCTGAATAGGGGTCGATATTAGAACATCCGAAGTTGTGAAACTTCGATGTTCTAATATAGACCCATCAAACAATACTGCAGGTGACTCCCTCTTCTCTAATTATGTATCCAAAATCTGGAAAGCTCTACCTAGTTATATACCTACTATCACTTCTTTTACACAGTTTAAAAAAGCATTAAAAACCCATCTCATTAATGACTGGCTATGCTCTTGCACTACACCAGGTTAGACCCTCCTCTAGTTAAGACCCTCCTCACCTATGCTCACCTCTTCTAATCTTACATGTCAATTTTTAATTGATAATTAATGGGCCTAAGTCCTAGTGCTGTACATATACATATGATTTAATACAAATAGATTTTGTTCTGGCTTAGACTTTTAATCAATCTTGATGTTGTTGTTGTTTTACATATGTCACTCCAGCTATTATGCTGATGTTTTCATAGGCTTGAGACTCTAGTAATGATGCATTACTTCTCTGTTTTACCAATTGTGTTATCATGCCTGTATTTATTACTTGAGTTATGTATAACTGTACTTGAATGTAACGTTTCTTTGCAACATTTATGTCTAAACACTATATATTACATGTTTTCTTTTTTTTATGGAGCTTTTCTCCCCGGGACTCCAATGAAAATGGACCTATATCCAGTGGACTATCCCAGTTAACAAATGTAAAATAAAATAAATAAATAATAAATAAACAAATTTTCCAACATAATAAAATCTAATTGAGACAAACTTAGGGTTGTGCTGCTTAATGCTAGCAGTTTAAACAAAAAACTGCACTCCCTGTAAGCATTCCTCATCTTGTAGAATGCTGACATCTGTGCATTTACCGAGACATGATTCAAGGCTGTTGAGAGCACCCAGGCCGTGCAAGGTTGCAATGCCTTCCACAAGTTCAGACCTTGAAATGTGCATGAGGGAACCAAAGGTGGAGATGCATCCATCTTTATTAAATCCAAATACACCTCAAGACTGGTCAAACAGCATAACTCTCTTGAACTACTCCATGTCCAATTAACAATTGGGAAATTACCATACCGCATCATTTCTAGCTATAGATCCACCACCATGAACCAGGATAAGTACACCACCTACCTCAGTTTACTGAAATCCCACGCCATACAGTCCAACACCTCAGTCACGGGAGATTTCAACTATCCTTCTGTAGACTAGCAGACATACATGAGCAAAAACATGCTAGCACCAGAGGTTCCTGGACTTTTTTAACAGAAATGATCTGGAACAGATAATTTGCACCTACACTAAGGGCTCTAATGTTCTAGACATAGTACTCACCAACATAGGGGGTGCTGTACTTTCCCATGTGTAATGCCCTTCCTGGTTAAGTCAGACTACAAATCAGTCTCGTATGAAATAACTACTGGAACTGATACCCTCACAGGAACAAAAATTTTAAAAGACTTCACCAAAGCTTACTACAGCATAATAAGCGAAAAACGTCATACCATCCACAATCGCAGACACCAATGATCACTATGCAGAAGTGTATGCAAATGCCCTGAACAAACACTTAACCAACTGCGTAAACCCTGCTGTACTTGACCGGATCAAAACCAGATCTTCCCGTAAAAACAAGCCACAGTAGTGGACTTCAAGTATAAATCGATTATATAACTAGAGGAAGAAACTGTTGTCCAAAAGAAAGAGGGATATTACTCTGCAGAGGAAGAGTTCCCTCCTAAGCCTAAACAGGAAAATCAGAAATCATGTAGTCTTCTAAAGCAAATTGAAACACTAAAATTGCATCCCTGGCCAAGGATAATTATAGCACATTCTTTAACTATGTCCAAAGCCTAAAAGGGAATGCCCAGCTATGTGCCAAACTGGTTGCAGATGGGATCACTCATACTGCACTGGAAGATATCGCCAACCTGCTAGCTGACAGATTCAGTGCAAACTTCACCTGCCTATCCCCGCCTACCATATTCCAAAGCATACCTGACACCAGTCCTCTGTCTAGTAACTCCAGAAAATACGCCACCTCTGCACTCGCCAAAGCCAAAAACATGGCCTCTTTGGGGCCAGATAATATCCCAGGTCATTTACTAAACAATCTAAAATAAGAACTAGTGGACCCACTTGACATTCTCTTTAATAATAGCTTAAGAATTGGCTATGTGCCTGCAGAATGGAGAACAGCAGCAGTAATTCCCCTGCACAAAGGGGAGCAATCAACTAACCCTTTTAATCTACAGACCCATTAGTCTAACTAACACCATCTGCAAGGGCATGGAAAGAATTATCATGGACCTTATCAACAAGGACATAGGTGACTTCCAAATGCTTAACCTAACCCATTTTGGTTTTCTTAAGTGTAGATCATGCTGACTAAACCTGGCAGACTTCTTTAAGAATGTCACCAAAGCATGGACGAAGGTATGATAGTGTACACAGCCTATCTCGACCTTACTAAGCCTTTTGACAAAATTCCCCACTCTGGCATCATTGAGAAACTCTCTCAGATAGGGATTAACTCTTACCTTACTAGATGGATAGCCAACTGGCTCACAGACAGAACACATTCAGTCAAAACTGGTGACCCCACCTCCACCAGTAGACCTGTCACCAATGGAGTACCTCATGGGTCTGTGCTGGGCCCCCCTTACTGTTTGGCATCTATTTCTCAGAAGTCCAGGCCAAAGTAGATGGCCTTTGGCTCAGCAAGTCTGCTGATGATTGCAAACTGGGAGCAATCAGTGAGTCCCCTAATGATGTCAACATATTACAAGAAGGGCTAACACAAACACATGATTGATGCCAAAGCCATGGTCTAAAACTAAATGCAACAAAAATGCATTATTATTCTCTTTGGCAAAACTAAATTCCCTATAAATTACAGTACTGACAGCACCCCAATGAGCTCAAACCCAGTGGTGTGAGACTTAGGAACACAGATTGATAGCAATCTGATCTTTGACCACCAAGTTTCCACAATGGTAAGGAAAGCCTTCTACATAGCACGCCTCATAATAAAGGGCATAGCATTCAGGTCAAGGGATGTTATAAGTCCATTGTACTTGACTCTCATCAGACCAATAATAGAGTATAATGCACCCTTTTACATGCAGTTTACCAGAAACTTATAGCAACTGGAGACACATCCGAAGTTTATCACTAAGAAATTACAAGGACTTCAAACCATGACATATGTGGACAGGCTGAATGTCCTTTCACTTTACTCTGTATCTTATAGGCTGCTGAGAGGTGACTTGTGCCTGGCCTATAGGGCAATCTCCATCCCTACCCTAATAGAAATGCTGCAATTCTGCAAGTCAAATGGCTCAAGAGTCTCTCACTCTAGAGAGCTCAACCTAGCGTATGACATTAACAGATCATGCTGGAGAGACAGACATGTCTCCAAGAGACTGCTGCTTCTCTGGAATACTATTCATGTAAAACAGAGCTCCTCACTGACCTTATTCAAAAGCAATCTAGATAATTGAATGGGAGACCAAAAATTGCCCCTGGGGAAGCACCCTTGTTCCTCATGGATAGGGGTAGCTGGTGTTGATCATAGACCTGCTGTGCTCATAAATTCGGACTGCAAACTACCTAAAAAAGAACAAATGGGGATACTTTGGATTAACATGGCTAGGCTTGTAAAGTCTCTAGGGCCACTAGCCTAGTAACCTCCTAAGAACCTATAAGGACATGGTTGTTTCAATTAAGTATGTTTTCACCTACAATACATTCAATGCAGCACTAAAAATACACTCTGTAATTATTAGAAATAATCAGTTAAGAACGGAGTAATACCATTTATATTTACATACTTGCAACACTTGCTTGAACTGTAAATGTTTTATTTGCATTTCTTTCATCTGCAAAGCTATAAAAATATTTTCCTTATGACCAATACATAAAACAGTTGTAAAAAGAGTACAGCAGTTATACACAGACATACGTCTTAGAGTAACATTATGATTTCAAGTCCTTTTTTGTTTCTTATACATATGACAAACCAGTAGGATGGAATTTTCTTGGACTTTAATTATACTTATCAGAATTTTCAACCAGCTTTTCTACTCTTCTTTGTTGCTCCTGACAAATTATACTCAATCTCTTCCTCAGCTGTAATTAGATGAGAGAAGACAATTATTTTTACCTGAGAGAAGACAATTCTTTTTATCTGTATTTGCAATTCTGTTTATATATAGATCGACAGATGTATTTTTTTTTTTCTTACATATGCATGAAAAATAACTGTATGAAATGTGTGTGGAATGTTTTTTTTAATTGATTCTGATGAAGTCTATGGTGCAGTAGACAAAAGCATTAAATTTTAATGAGTTCTTGATGTGAATAAAAGACTGTCCATTTTTAAATACACTCAGCGGACTGCTATGGCTTTTGGAGTGCGTGGGAATCCTGTGCCTGGTGTTTTCCCTACTACTTTTTACTACACATTTTTTGTTGTTTTTAAAATACTATGCTGTATTTGTAACACTGTGTTCAGGTATAACTAATTCACAAGCAAAGAAATGTAGCAATTCATGAAAGTTTGCATTTCCTTTGTTGTAAAATGCCTGACTTGATAGGTAATGTAGAAGTAAAACAACATTTCTCAGAAAGTTTGTGCTGGTCATTCACTTGGCATGGAAATCTCTAACTTCTTCCCCCCAGCCTTCATTGACAAGGGTGTGGTGTTCGAGACTTCAGCCATGAGGTACGTGCAGTAGAAATATGTATGATAGCAATGTCTAATTACTGGATTTGCGCCATTTGGAAGTTGGATTTCATGGGGCAGCTGCAGTGGTGCAGTGTTTACTGGGAAAAGCCGAAAGACGAAGAAGAAGAAGGAAGTTGGGTTTCATGACAGCAACAGTGGAAATGATTACTGATGATGGAAAATGGTCATTCTTCTTTCGGCTTTTTCCCAGTTAGGGGTCACCACAGCAGATCACCTGTCTGCTCATGAGTGGCAGTGGAGTTTTACAGTGTCAAGTTGCCAGCCCGGCACCCAACCTTCCACAGAAGGCACACACACACACTCACACCTAGGGCCAATTTCGAGTGTCCAATCCACCTGCAGCATGCCTTTGGGATGTGGGAGGAAACCAGGGCACCCGGAGGAAACCCACACAACCACAGGCAGGACATGCAGACTCTACACAGAAGGCATCCCAACCAAGGATTGAACCGGAGAACCTCTTGCTGTGAGGTGACAATGCTAACCACTGCACCACCGTGGCTGCCCTATGATGGAAAATGGTCATTAATATGCTATAATTTACTGATTGCACAAACATGGGTATAAATGCAATAATTTACTACTCAAGTTCTGCAGTGATAAGGATATCAACAGGTAGATGTGATGAATTGGAGATTTTTGGAGTGAGAGTGATGAATAAAAAATGGCAGTTTTATGCATATATGACAATATCATAGCATAGGGCAAGGATGTTTTTTGTGACAAAAGTGATTGCATTCAGTACCTGAATGAACTGTAAGTAAAATACTGCAGTTTTGCATGGCTATATTGAGATTTCTATATGAAATTGTATGGTTTGTTTTAAGTAACATTTTTATTTAATATGGGTAGCAGGAAGACTTGGCCAGTGTTTTGTACTTTAAATGCTGATTACATCCAAGTATTATCGTCACACTTTCTGACTGTGGCTTTTTTTTTTTTTTTGCACATGTAGTAATGAGGGGATATAATGGATCAAAGCAGAAAAAGGAGAAATTCAGCCATGTCCTCATAGCAGGTAAAGGGGGCCCAGACAAGCCAAGAGGAACAAGGCCTGGAATCAAGTAGTTGTTGACATTAACACAGTAGCTGGAAGAAATCAGATCATTATAAGTAAGTGATTACTAAAGTTGATTGTGTATCTGTATACAGTTTCATCAAAATAAGCAGTTAGATATTAGAATTAAAGCCAGAACCTGCAACACTGAAAGTCACATAAAAAAACAGTTATCAAGGTATGGCAAAGACTGAAGTCTTATTAGAGGGTATATACCTTTACTAATTAAAAGTGAGACAACTTTCAGTTATAGAATTGAGTACTCCAGGCATCACATTAACATCAGTTGTAAATGTAGAGCAGTACACTAAAGACAGTAAACAGTGAGTCAAGAAAAGCAGACACAACAGGATTTTCTAGTGTTAAATATGTTCATAGAGGATAGAAACTGGGTCACACTTTAGGCTCATGGAAATAGATACTCCCATATTGTAATAAGCAGAGAGGTTAGAATATATATTATAACACAAATATTATCACATAGGTTTTAATTTTATTTATGATTGCATGTAAACATTATCCTAACCTTGTAGAGGCCCTATTTAGTATAAAAATAGTGTTTGTAACACATCCAAGAATTGTAAATCTGCATGGGGGAGGTTCTAATCAAAACTAGCAAAGACATAAGAGATACCAACACAGAGACGTCCATAAGACTGACATGGTAAGTTAACAACCATACAGTGAAGACAGCCTAGGAAAAGCAATGGAGGTCTGAGATTTATGTGAGATCATGCTGTGATGAGGATAGAGGGAGGATGCTTCTTTTACTGAGAAGATAAAACCATCTCAACTCTTCTTTAATCACAAATACTATGCTAATGACCAATAAATATCATGATACTTGTATATAAGGACAGGTTACAGGCATAAGTTTAGTAAATTTCCAAGCATAAATATCTCTTCTGGTAAAGATGATGGAATTAACAATATGCATAAGTGTGGCCATTAAAAAAAATCAGCTTTATGACACAGGAACTTGGGAATGGAATATAACATATTGAGCTCCACTGTAGACAAGCTTTCTAAGTGCCATCTTTACTTCCACAGTACTCTACTATAAAAGAATCAAAGGAGATTAGGAATCCATGGCCTCACTTTACAAAATGTACACAAATAATTTGTAGAACTCTAGGTACTCAAGAGAAAGTTTATTAAATTTACTGGCATTTATGACAAATGAATCATTTGAAAGAGCAGAAAAATATGAACACAAGTAAACCTAAAATTAAAATCTCAGTGCGTCCCTGCTTTGTCCTTATATGTATTCAAGTAATTACCATAGACATTCTGTGCTTCTGAATGGTGGGAAAAACAACCAATGAAAATGGAAATAAAAAAATGATTTACACAGACAAAAGAGAAAAAGAGTTCTTCAACAACTGGGCATTTTAGGCTGGAGTATCTATTTACTATCACTTGCATTTTCTCTTATGTTTCATACTTATTGTTTTGTTTAATTAGTGTTCTGTTTTTAGAATTTGCTTTAATTTTGAATATATTCAGATACATAAAAAATATTATGCAGTTACAGCAATTACAGGAAATTTCATTTAAAGTCATGGGAATAATTTGCAACTTTAGTCAATGAAAATGGAGTTTCATTTTTGAAGAATCATAAATCTGTCCTCCTGTAAATTTTACTTCATCACCTTGGATGCTTCAGCAATTTGGTGGTAGACCTGGCAGAACAGTGATCCAGCAGGTCTAGTTTCTACTTTTAGTAAGAGTAATGCAGTTCTTTATTGCTGTGCCCTTTGACAATGACCAGACCTTTGACTCTAAAAGTATGAGCTGGTACAGCAACCTTGGTGGTATGTACATACTCTCATTTCCAGCACTACCTAGATAAAAATCAGTGAAGTCATTGAATTTCTGTAACTTCTGTCAACCGCCAAGTTACACTGAACCTTTCTGTTCTGTAATGCAGTTACCATTTGGAAAAATAAGATTAAAATAGTATATGAACACAGTTCCGTTGTACAAGATGTTTTCGACAAAAACAAGACACAAAATGGTACATGCTACTTGACTGGATGCTATTTATTTCCAAATTGCTATAATTTTCTCTTGCACGTTCTATGTATCTTAATGTTCTTCAAGTTTCTTTTCCTGTTTAATAACATTAACTGAGAACCATTTCAACTTGACATTTTTATATGCAGTATAATGAAAGGATTGATGGTCTCATAAATTACATTTTAGGAAAGCTAAAATCAAAATACCTGGATGATACTGAATCTTCATTCTTTAACAGACTATAATCAGAAAGAATGCTGAGAATTGGAAGAAAGTGGTGGCAAATTGTTTCAACAAAGGTTCACACATTTGAAGTTGTGGCCAGTGTAAACCTTATTGCTAGAAATAACATTAAATGTAGAACTTTTAAAAGTACAGAATACACTCTATTAATTTATATTCCATTATACAGCCATTACTATAGTTCAAATGTTCTCTCACCCATGTAAAATCAAGCAGGAATGTAAAACTTTCTAAATCTGAGCCTTTCTGATCTAATGCATGCTAGCAGCGTCCCTGGTTTAATGTGTTCTGTTAGCGTGCTCCTAACAACAAGAACAGTACAGTTGTGTAAAATCTCACCATAACAGTAGACGCCCTTGCCTTCACTGCTACAGTATTCTTAACTATAAGGGATTCCCTGCTGCAGAAACCCAACATCCGACCAGTCAAAGACTTCTGAATTTAAAAGGTATACTGAATGTCACCATATGCTCCCTGTGTAGCATAGGACGTAAAGGTGACATTCAGGCCTGCCAGAAACAGAACTTATTGCCGCAGTAGGAATACCAGTCCAAGGAACCCAATAGGTAACATGTCTAATCAAGAAGGTAAAGAACTATGGGGATGGAGGCAGGCAGTGAGTACTGCGGCAGTAAAGGCAAGGACATCTACCATTATGGTAAGATTTTACACAACTGTACTATGTCCTTACATTCACTGTCACAGTATTCTTAACTATATGGGAGAGTGCCAAAGCTCAAGAGGAAACTTGGGAGGAAGAAGGGGCAGAAGACTCCCCTAAAAAAACATGAAGAACTAAACTATCAAAATCAGCCTTATCTCTGGAGATCCCATCCAACTTGTAGTGCTTGGCAGATATATGCACAGATGTCCAGGTAGCTGCTTCAAGAATAGAATTAGTATCTAAACCTTAGGAAAAAGCACCAGAAGAAGCTGCAGCTCTAGTAGAATGAGTCTTACTGGAAAGAGGAAGGCTCTTGTCATGAAAAGTGTAACAAAAGGTAATAGCCTTAGAAATCTAAGAAGAAATAGTTTGCTTGGATACAGCAAGTCCCAAAGATCTAGGATGAAAAGAAGCAAATAACTGATCAGATTTTCTGATAGCCTTGGTCATATCCATGTCCAAAGTATGCAGCACCCTCTCAATGTTAATTTGTGGAGAGGGGGAAAAATAGGCAGATTAAGTGATAGCTCATTAGCCACCTTCAGCATAAAAAAAAGGTTAGTGCGCAAGGGCACTCTGTCCTCATGAAGAATCAAAAAAGGAGGACAAGCCATAAGGGCCTGCAATTCAGACATCTGTCTGGCAGAAATAAGTGCTAACAGTAGAACAGTTCCAAAGCAAGAAAGACACTTATCATGGTGGTCTCTGAGGAATCTGTCTCCCACGCTTGCATTTATCCTTCCTGGATGACATTAACTCCAAGAAACACAAAAAACAAGAAAAAACAATCATTTTCAACAGGGAACTTAACTTGCAAAAACAGCAAACAGGTGTAGGAAGTCACTAGAGAATGTAAATGTGTTCAACTGGCAGAAAATGAATGCAGGTAAACCGACTGAAAGATACGTTCAGACTGGTAGCAAAGAAGTTCTGTTTTTGGTAGGCTGAACTTCACCTTTATGCCCTGCATTATGCATGGAGTGTATGGTGATATTTTGCATATCTTTTAAATTCAGAAGTCTTTGAAAGACTGGCTGGAAGTCAGGCTTTCACGGCAGGTGTCCCTAATAGTTAAGAATACTGCAGCAGTGAATGTATGGACATCTTTCTATTAACCTCAAGATGCCACTGGTGGTTCTCTCTGTTTCTCTTACCCAGTACAGACTGCTAACCTGAGGGAACTATCATATGCCATTCAAATCAGTAGAGTGGAAAAGGAAGTCATTCAGAATGTACTCCACACCACAATATATTCTCTTCTGAAAATGTAACAGCCCAATGAATGTAGTCATTTTAATATTCCCATGCGGGTAAAGTGGACAATCTAGAAATCAGCTTATTTTGCCTTCTCTGAACCCTTTTTATCTTTCTCTAACTTTCTTAAGTGCAGGTACAAAAGTTACATTCTATACTAAAATCAGAGCATATTTTATGAGATAGGTAAGAAAAACAAAATGGAAGTTGACCTTGATGCTGCAAGTTAAAGGAGGAATTTCTAATGTCGATTGACATGCAGATCAGTTTATCAGTATGTGATCTAATTATCATCATCTTCTGAATTTACACACCATTACAAGCATTCCCTTCATATGATGAACTATATTCTAGCGCATTATTTGAGCCCATGGTATTTGTTTTAATATCACAGTAGATTTATTAATATCAACAATCAAACTATTACTCGTGGCCTAACTGTTTCAGTATCAAACTATAGTCTGTATTATTCTGCATTCCTGTACTATGCTTGAGATCATCAGCAAATTTTTTGCGCAGATCAAAAAACACTTCCAAATCAATAATATACACTTTAAAAAAAATAAACAGGCTTATTTTCTCAACCGTCTCCTTGCAGTCCCCTTGGGGTTAAATCCTCACTGACCCTTTCTCTCTATTTTAAACCTAATCATGACCTGATTCACTGAACTAGATTTCCATTTATTCATTTGTTTAATAACATATTCAACCAAATACTGTGACTCTATGTAGTAAATGCTTTGCTGTGATCCATAAATGTCACTCCTCTATGCAATTGTCAGTCAGCAGCAGACAATTTTTCTGCTTTGCATAGACCATTCTGAGGTAGAGGTTTTCCTTAAATGTAAACTAATAAGTGTCCTTATGTCCCACATTCCTCTAAGTAAATATTTTACAATGGCAGTGTCAAGTTTTCCAAGACCTGTGCTATATGACTAACTAGAATTACTACTTTTTAATTCTTAGACTTTTTGCTTGATTACTTTCCCCTTGTGAATAGGAACTTTTAAGTTAGACCTGGAGTCTGTGGGTATATCTCATTTCTGTTATATTTTACAAATGTTTACTCCATACATGATGATACTGTACTGAAGGTAGGTGTGTGTGTGTGTGTGTGTGTGTGTGTGTGTGTGTGTGTGTGTGTGTGTGTGTGTGTGTGTGTGTGTGTGTGTGTGTGTGTGTGTGTGTGTGTGTGTGTGTGTGTGTGTGTGTGTGGGTCTATGTTATAACATCAAAGTTCAAAAACTTTGAATGTTATAATATCGAACCCTTTAGACCGAAAGCTGACAATAGCGAAGTCTCGGAAAATTGAAATTTTACCTAAGGTAAGATTTCGGTGGTCCATTCTGTGGCTTCACTATTTACAGCACTGTGGTGCGATGGTTACTGACTGGGTTTAGGGAAGTGAGCGAATGGAGATTACGGATTGGGTTCAGGTAAGTGTGGTGCGATGGTTACAGAGCGGGTTAAGGTAAGTGAGCGAACGGACTGGGGTAAGGTGAGTGTGCGGTAGTTAGGGACTTTAGGGTTAGGGCGCGGGTGAGGTGAGTGTGCTTTAGTGACAGACTTTAGGGTTAGGGGTCAGTTAAGTGAGTTAGGGTTAGGGCACGGGTCAGGTATATGTGCGATTGTGTGGACGTGAGGGTTAGGGTGGGGTAGGTGGGTTAGTATTAGGGAGCAGTTAAGTTGAGTGTGCGATAGAGACCTTAGGGTTAGAGTTGGGTTAAGGTAAGTGTGTAGCTAGTGGTGTATGTCTGG
Source organism: Protopterus annectens (assembly GCF_019279795.1). NCBI lineage: Eukaryota > Metazoa > Chordata > Ceratodontiformes > Protopteridae > Protopterus > Protopterus annectens. The sequence goes on from NC_056731.1 coordinate 140,217,834, forward strand.
TTTAGTGTAGGGTTTTGTGAAGTGTATGTGTGTGGATTATTTATTTTGGTGTGCTTGAGTTGTGTGTATGTTTGACGGAACAGCGATTTTTTTTCCCTGGGAAAAAAATTTGCTATTCTGACTGTTTGGTTTTCTGGTGTTTTGATTGAATGGGCTCGATATTATAACATTCAATGTTTTTAGACTTTGATGTTACAATATGGACCCATATGCGTTTGAGGGGGTGGGTAAATAATATCTACTGTGTCCAGTCCATTCATTAATTTCCAGTTTTAGTGCACATGGCTGTCACCTTTCTTTACTGCCTTGATTCTTTTCTATGTATATGACGACCTGCAAGGATTTTCCTTGCTTCTCTGATTCCTTTCTTAGAAAATAATATCATGATTTATTTTATATATATATATAAGGGTTACCATTACTTATATCGCTTTTAACGTTTTCATGCTTCATCTTCCTCTTAATATTTCTGTACAACTATGCTCACTTCCTTTGGATTTTCAAGTCATTGATCCCAATCACCCCTTCTATATTTTGTAAATTCTTAATTAATGAAATCCTTTCATTCTTTTTTTCAACCTAAGTCTTGTAACATCCATGATCTTTACCCTTTTCTAACATTAGATGTAAACAGCTACTCCTTAGATCATTCAGTCTTATTAATAGTAAGATATATGCTTCATTGGGACATGTAATACTCAAATCACTCTTCCATTCTCTCTGTTGTAATTCTCCCATCACCCTTTTGGAGTTTGAGTCCTTCCAGATGTTGTACACTGTGTACATATGGACACAATTTCCTTACTATTTTATCTAAAGGCAAACAGTACAATGTAAAAATGTCGAGTCATTATCACACCTCCTGATAACAATGATAGGTGCTATTACAAAACTGGTTGCCCTAGTCATTTAAGAAAATCACGTCTAGCTTTGATGGTACCCTTGCTGCACCGCTGTCTTAAATCAAATTGCACTGGTGCAAGAAGAGACCTAACGTATCTGGTGGCAACTCTTTTGCTTCTTCTATCTGCAGACAAGATTTAATAGATTTAGGTTCTCAACAGGCATAACTCATAGTGCCTTAGTGATAACTGTTGTTTCTTCTAATGTTTTTATTATACAGATCATCTCAGATTGATCAACTCTTTTCATATCTTCATGGCCCCATTTAGAGTACATTAATATTTCTGAAATATAGTCATGTGACTCAGACTCCATCTTTCTTTAACATGTGTCAGTATTGCACCACTCTTACATGCATTTGCAGTAATATATCCTGATGGACAGTTTAGGAAAATAAAAAATAGGAAATATTTATCACTCTGTACTTACCCCAATGTCACTTTCCTTAACCATCACAGAGCACGTTCCAGTATCTCACATCTGTTAACATACAGCAGTACCTGACTTTGTGCTTACTCCTTCTAGTCAGCATAAGACAATGAACAGATGTTGCAGAACAGCAGGAAATACACTGTTTCTACTCCACAAATAATAATAATAGCAGTACCAAGAGTAACACTGTAATAGTTGGTTAGAAAATTGGTGAAACTATACTTTGCTGCACTTCTGGACCTGAATATCTTGTAAGTAGATTGCTTCTTACCTTTTGGTCAAATATATAATGTAGCAATGCATGTGTAGGCATCTTACATGTTTTTTTCTGAATTAGCAAGCTTAATTATATGTCTGTACTGATCGCTGTATATACAATATAAAGAGTGCACAATATATTTAAATTGTTCAGTCATTTAATACGTGATTCCACACAAAGATCAAAAATTAAATAAACCAATAATGAGACATCAGTTATGAAACACTCAGTAATGGATAGCAAGTAAAAGCTTCAGTGGTAAGGTTAATACAAGAAACATAAATCCATGGCATATGCCATCCAAGTTCTATAGAAAATCCCCCTTTCATATACATTCTTTGGTAGGTTTTTTTAAATCTACTTCTTGAGGGAATAACTCTTTAGAATGAAAGGGGCTGAACCACAGCATAAATCGGTTGTGTTCCATGTGAGAATCATATCTTCATTTATTTACTATACACACAACGATAAGATTTGAGAGGATGGGAAAGGGGTATATAAAATACTTGGAAGAATGAGACATTGTCAGGCATGTTTCCAGTAGTAACCATCTTATCTAATGCAGCATAGCAGAATTATAGTATTGCTGTTTGGACATGTAGTTTAGACAATAAAATGCAGTGTTCAGAATTATCATGGGCAGGCTAGCTGATATACAGATAAATAAAACACCTATAAACACAGTAAAAGAGCATTTATATACAATCAGTGTCTTAGCCCCTGCCTTCAACTTTGACTTCAACTTTAGTTTTATGGCAGTGCTTTAGAAACAAAACTCCATTTACAATCTGATGAAAACACATACTAGGTAAAAGGCAAACCTATAATAACATACATAAATATTTGAGTATCCTTTTTCATGAATGACCCAGGAGTACTATGTGGTTAAGTGAGTTGCATAGCATCACACAGCATTGTCATACTTGAAACAGGTCACTGTATTCATCTAACATGACCCCCAACACACAAGGCCAAACTATGCCTTGACTATGACAGTTAGCACCTTAAAGCACAGACTCACTAAGGTAAGCAAGCAATAATGCCTGACGGGGTGTGTGTTAATGTGTAATTAACACCCACCTACGGAGCAGCGTAGGGCCTCTACCCCTGTGGAAAGCATTAATTACTCATTAACACATACCCTGGAAGGCATTATTATGCTTAGGGAATGGGCTTTCTGTAAAATTGTTGTGTTTTGCTTACTTATTTTTTTTTTATGTACCATATTTTTTTACCTGTATTTTTGATATAAAATAGTTCCACCGGCTGATGTTTCAAACTTGCCGTAGTATATAATGGTGTTAGAAGAAGCATTTTACTTCTAAAATATAACACTTTAAAATTTTTTCTGGTTCCTTTCTCCTAAAATGTTTGGTTTGATGCCATTTATATGAGAGTGATGTCTCTAAATGATGACATAAAACTGACTCGTTTTCAGCGGGCATTACTTGTACATTAACAGCAATTTATTATTCTGGCCACTAACACTGTTCACTTACTTGAATCTTTAATACATAGCTCTCTCTCTCTTAGTCTCTGAAATGGGGGAGGGGAAATTACTGCTTGGGGTAATGTGGAACAAATAAGCAAAATGTGGAACTCTTACAACTTCAACTAAGATGCTCACATCACGGTTGATGGATGCTAATTTATTTTAATGATATAATTCCATAGTTTCTTATGGACAGACATTAAAAAGATTAAGTGAATGTGTGACAAATCCCCTCATGAGCGACAGTGCACAGCATGCAATTTAAGTGCCAAAAAAAAGAAAACCTCTCAGAAAAAGTTAACTTGAGAGGCACTCTTTCAGATGCTAACTGCAGAATGCTTTTCCTACCACTGCCAGTGTCTCATTTTGGCCTTTTCCTACATCAGTGCAGGCTGGACCATTGTGCGTATTTACAGTGCACAACCTTGGCTTATGCTGTTAGTTGTGCTATGTGCAGTGTGGCACATCCTTGGAGTAAGCTGGCCAATAGTGTGGTGGGTACACTTGGCAGTAATGTGAGAAACATAATTTGGAGTCAGTTTGATTCAGCTGATGCAGTTAGAGGTGCTCATTAACCGTTTCCAGTCTGTACATATGGGTTCCCACGGGTTACTCTCTCTGTCATATTGACACACGTAGCACAGTTGTTGCTAAACTCTTTCTTGCAGCTTGTCTCAGTTGATTGAGCCTTAATCTTGTACCTCTTAAGCTTGGAGCATTGAAAGACATAGCACAAGCCTTTAGAAATCAAAGCACAGGGTTAGAAATGGGAGCACTTTATTACTTTTCTGAATAGAAGGATTTCCGATTTCATACATTAAATGATAGGAGTCTTCATATGACTTATTTCAATCACTTACGTATGCCTGCACCCTTTAAAGGTCCAGATATATGAAGGAGCTAATAAATGTAGAAGTAAATCTAATTGTAAGAGTAGAAATCATAGAATTATGCTTAAAACATAGTCATTGAGAGGTGTTCTGTATTTGTATACAGGTTTGCATATTTCCAGGTATATTTGTTGAATTTTGGGTTTGGAACACTGTTGTAGCCCCTAGCCAGGTGTACTGTTCAATCAGCTGAGTATCAGATGAGCATTTCTTGAAAGCATTATGAATCTTGACGCTTATTGTGCCTATTAACTTTCGAATGGTCATAGACTACATATCTACATAGCTGATTACAGATGGGGGGGTAGGTTTTCCTTTTGGTATTTGTACTGTAGATGTTGAGAATGTGTTAAGCTTTTTAATTCTCACTCTTCATTCTCTTCTTCTCTTTCACACATACACACACACACACACACACACACACACACACACACACACACACACACACACACACAGTCGCTTCTGCTTTCATACATGCATACACTTACAGACACACACACACATATGCACATTTTATTTTAAGTTTCTTTTCTTTTTTACTTTACACATGCTAAACAGCAAGTGTAAAATAATGGCTCACTCTTTCTCATACACACATACACAATCTCTTCTGTTTTCACACACACATACATGCACAGTCTCCTCTGCTTTCATGCACACATTCACTCACATGCACACAGACAGAAACATAAATAAACTCATATACATACACTTTTTTCTGTTTATTTTTTTTTACACTCGATAAACAGCAAAAGCATACACTTACACAGATATAAACACAAGCACACTTTTTCTTTTAATTTTCTTTTTCTTTTTTTACATTTTACACTTGCTAAACAGCAGAAGCTGCTTAACAAGCATGAAATAATGGCAGCTGTTAGATTTTTCTGTCCAGGCTGCCGTGAAGCGGATTCATTTTTTAGTGGACATTACTTGTGCATTAATACCCTGCTGGAGAAGATTTGTTGTCCAATCAGGATGTGATCCATAGAGTCCCCATTCTCTAATAAAGTATATAATACCATATTTAAAACAATGGCATATATGGGATAATAGTTGAGAAGTACTAATACTGGAATGACCTCTACTTAAAGTTCCTTTATTGACAGCAGACGGAAATTATGTTTCTGCACCAAGCTATAGCCTTTCCCTTTATAGTCATGGCACAGATTGTTGTTGTTGTTGCTTCCATATCAACCCTCTCTTACCCTTTTATGGGGAGAGGTATTCAACATGGCAGATGGCATCCATGTGACAATATCTTGTTCATATTCCTTTTTTTGAATCATGTGTAAACTGCATCGTTAGGTGCACAGCTCCTGGTCGTATAGTTACATACTTGACATCAGTACTACTACCCTAGTTAAGGTCATTGTCACAGTCTGCAAATTCTCCTAACTATGTATTGCTGCAGTACAACTCATTTAAGGTTAAAGGTTATTATGTACCATAGAAACATGTTGTTCAAATGAAATTCATTGGACTATTATTGAAAGTGGCCCTTGGATTAACCTACCCAGACAATCAACAATTAAGTAAATAAATAAATAAACTATGTACAGGGTAACTTAATAAGAATGTGTATTGGAATACCAACCAGCATTCCAACTGGGCTACAATATGAACATTCATGCACAGATGATCTGCAAAAATATTGTAAGACTTTTGAATACAGTGTAATTATGCAATTTAGTGTTGTACTTTTTTAATAATACACTATTGTTGTCATGTGCCAGCCAACATTTGTTATTTGTGTACTTTATTTAACAGTATTCAGTAAGACAGCCATTATTATGTTAGATTTAAGTTATAGCAGGCTACATTATAGTATTACTTATAATGTCAGCTATATTAGACAGTTTAATATTATAGTTGTAGATAGCTTTTCCCCTACATGTAATAGTTTGGCATGGTAGAATATTATATAATGGTCATCACATTGACAGTAATTTATAGCTGATGGCTTTCATATGTAAAACTATCTGCTAAGTGTTACATAGTATGGATTTCCCTGTACCTCTTGTTTTTTTTGTAATTTACCCCAATATTGGATATTAATAAGTAACAAAATATAGAAAACTTGATTTCTTATTAGAATGGAACCCTCCTCCAAAACCTAAGAGAGTATCAGCTAATATGAATGATTAATAATGATTACCTTTGCAAATAATGTGAGTGTTTGTGATGGAGTTTTCTGTACTAGGTAAATACAGGCAGTAGCCATTGTAGGGCTTTCCTGACATACATATAATGGGTCAATAACATGACTTACAATGTACAAAAATAAAAGTACTGGATATCATTTCAGCATGGAAAGCCTCAAGTGTGTGTGTGTGTGTGTGTGTGTGTGTGTGTGTGTGTGTGTGTGTGTGTGTGTGTGTGTGTGTGCAGGTGTGCGTGTGTGTGTGTGTGTGTGTGTGTGTGTGTGTGTGTGTGTGTGTGTGTGTGTGTGTTTGTGTAACAGGAGTGGGTTTATACCATTTAGGCAGATGACAAAGACAGAAGCCATCCTTATCTCCCTTTCTGCATCTAAGATCTTCAGAACTATCCCAGATGGTGGTTATTATATTGCTATGGGGGTGATTGGAGACCCCTGGTGTCTGAGGATGATCAGCCTCATAAATACCAAAGTCATTACTGGTGGTGGCTATGATGTTGTTATAAAAGCTGACTGAAGAATACGAGAGTCCCATGTTGATCAGACCCATAAGTACCAGATTCATGCTGGCGGTGGTTATGATATTGCACAAGGTGTGATTGGAGGTCACAGCTGTTCTTGGATAATTAGCTTTTTAGTTACTAAACTCATAACTGGTGTTAGCTATGATGTTACTATAGGGAATAAGTGAGGAACACAGGTGTACCAGAATAGTCAGCCTTGCATATACAAAATGTAAATGGCAAACAGCCGTTATGGCCAATTCTTTTTTCATATATTTTATTTCCAAAATTTCCTTTGCAGTTACAGCATGGCTACAAGATAGGCATGAATCTACCCCAGCTTTCTTTTGGACCTAAAGGGGCATTTAAATTTTCTGCGTGTTAACTTGGGTTTGTGCACTTTTGGTAACTGTTACCATTTGTATTTTCAATAGATGATCTGTAGTCCCGTTCCATAATCCAGGGCATAATTCTGATTTTGATATATTTTAAGTGTCTGTTGAAGAGGTTATCCATATGTTGGTGTGAGCCAATGAGAGCATGAGCACATGCCTTATTACTGGAAACACAATGAATTTGAAAACATCCACCCCAGGGAGGAGATGGCAATAACACTGTGATATCACTGCTGGAACACAAAGGGCTTCAGTCTCAGGTTTTTCTGAGGATAACAAATCCCATCACCACGGTTTCCCATGACAAGGACATTCAAGATTAGATGTGAGTAAGGTATCTGATGTGACAATATTTCCCATAAACCCAGAGTCTTGTGACTTGTCCATGTGCAGCTTGCCAGCATAACTCAAAAATACAGAGTTAAAATTGAGGTAAATTATCAGATGACAAGTACCATTCAAGCTCAATCTGCTGCCAGGTGTGCCTTCACTGAGTTGTCTAGCATGAAGCAAATGACAAATAAGGTGTGAAAGAGTGCTGGCATGAGTTCATATGCTTCCTGATCTTGCAGCTCCGACAGTCTCTGTTAGTTGTGCACTTTAAGATGCTGGCATGTAACACCAGATCTAATAAGTATAGCAGAAGCAGACATAGATGCTGGCTTCGCAGGATGCATGCTGGGGGAATAAAAGGCACACTACTGCCTCTGTAGCCATGAGTAACGTCACTGCACAATATGCC
>NC_056731.1:140230607-140280607 GCF_019279795.1 Protopterus annectens
AGTGATGTTGATTTTCATCTTATCTATTTCACATCCAGCAATAACCTCTCCTGTCCGTGCTATAATTATTGTTATTAAAACTTGAAAAGAGAACACAGCTGTGTCTCTTGTGAGTCAGACAAAATGTTTTCCAATTGTCCCACCCTGTTACTGTTGTGTTCTTAAAACCACTGTCTTTCTAATTGCCTGCCCCTTATGTTAATTTGACCTATATCTCCTTACCTCTCTCCTTTCAATGGCTGGTGTAACAAAAAATTATCATTTTGTGAAATCACTTCTTCTTCACCTATTTAATTTAATTGGCCATTCCGTTGCATTCCATAATACCACAATACAAAAGTGCTCACCCCCTTCAATTTATCTTCCACTTTTAAAAATAGTGGCTCTCCACTTAGACAGCTAAAACTTGTTACCCACTTTCACATCTAACTGCTAGTGCACATTGCAGTGTTTAGCATAAACCATTTTTTCATATTACTTTTAAACATCTATTGCAAGACCACCAGTTATTGGAGAGCCCACATTCTGCTTGTCAATAATCATCTTGGAATTAGCGCTTCTGTTTTCTCCTGGTGATGGAAGGAGTACAAGGACATTATTTCCTGAAGACTGCTGATCACAAAAGCCTAATAATGGAAATCTGCGCTTATATTCTGGTGCAGGTAAGAGAAGGAGCAGAGTGCATTAATTCCTGACTGTTTCTGGTTTGACAGTGAGTGTCTGTGCTTAATGTTCCTGATTGGTCTGGTTGCTGTTCAAGCCATCTACCAGGAAAAGGCTACAAGCCTACAGACCCTTCCATCATCTGGGCTGTGGCCTGATTCTCATCTTGTATTGGTGATAACATTTTTCCTTCCAGTGACATAAAAAGCAAAGGAGTATTGTATCTCAACAAAGTGAAGCTGTGGTGAGATCAGTATTAGTAATAGCCAGGCAGTAGCCATTCATGCAACATCCCTCTTTTCATCATTCTTGACAAGCTAATTCTTTGTTTTCAGTAAATACTGCTTGATTTGTTTCTAACTTTAGAATATCTGCCTAAATATTTGATCCTTAAATTTTCAGGGTCTACATATTCGTTTTCCCTCAAGTGTTTGGCAGTGGTCTGGTCTACGTATTAGTTTCCAATCAAGTGTTTGGCATTGGTCTGTACAGACTTAGACACCTTGAATGACATTTTTCCTGTAAAAGCACAACTGAAATTTCTCCATCACCTAGTTGCACACAGGACAACTAGTTTGCAGTGACATGCACTGTCCCCATAGCTGCAAACCCGATACCCCTGACAGTGATTGATATTCTCACTCTAACTGTCTAATTAATAAAAAATGGTCTGTTGCCATGGATATGAACTTTCCTACTGTCTCCGTTACTGGTGTGGTAGATATGGACATCCTGAGGCAATGTAGAAATTGCCTCATGTTTACTGACAAACAGTTAATTCTCAAATAAACTGATATGGTATGTGAGAGATGTATTTACACAATGTCCCTGGAGGCAAAGCTCTCACATAAAAGTACACCTAATGTTAATAAGGTTGTCAGTAGTACACTCGCTGCATCCATCATGCACAATTCAAAGCAGACATATCGACCCAAATATACTGAGGCACTTAAATGTAACCTTCCTAAACCACAAAGACATCCTAGATGAAGTACACATAAAAAATACCCTCAGCAGCCTAAAATGCACTCTTTCAAAACAACACCCACATCGACACATACAGCTACGTCTCATGGAGCCTCTACCTCTAAGCCCATAAGGCAAGCTGCCATACAATCCAACATTCTAGTCATTGGAGACTCCATCATGAGACACACTGATATCCTACTCACCAGGCTGAATAAGGAGAAGTCATGGTCAGTTGCTTATCAGGAGCTAGGATCCGACACATTACGAGCGCACTCAGGTCATTGGACCACAATTACCAATATGACTCAGTCGTAGTCCATGTGGGAGTAAATGACCTGAGATGTACCTCCCTGGACTATATGAAGAGAGACATCATGCAGCTCTCGGAATATGTCTCAGGCTGGTATAAGCCTATCACTAAGCTGAATTATACCTTCAACAAGGATAATGCCACAATATGAACAAAAGGTGATTGATTTTAACTGGCTTAGTTTCTGGTGTCATTCTAAGGGAGTGCAATATTTGTCAGCATGGAAGGAGATGGTTATCAAACCACGCTGCTTTGCCAGGGATGGTCTGCACCTCTCCCCTCTAGGCTTTCGAATAGTAGCTACAACATTGTCTTTCTCCATAGTACCTTTTTTTAGGCAATGCCAAACTGAAAGTATTTCTGACATAGCAAATCAAAACCTAGAAAATGTAAAGGTATTACTGCTCAGTGCTACGAGTCTAAACAAAAAAACTCCACTCCCTAGAAGCTTGCTTTATCCTAGAGAATGATGATATCTGTGTGGTCACTCAGACATGGTTTAAAGCCACAGAGAGCACAACAGTGCAAGGTTATAATGCCTGCCACACATTTAGCCCTGTTACTTCACAGGCAGGGACTAAAGGTGGAGGTGTTTCTATTTACATCAAAAATAAATATACTTCAAAGATGGTCAAACAAGACAATGCACTTGAGCTGCTCCATGTTCAAATCACCATAGGCAAAATCCAATATCACTGCCTTACAAGCTATAGTTCCCCCTCTATGACCCAGGAAACCCATACCATGCATTTAAATGTATTAGAAGCATTAACCATCCAACCCAATACCATATTCATGGGTGACTTTAACTACCCCACTATTTACTGGGAATAGTATATGACACCAAAAGTACATACACATAGATTCTTGGATTTTGTAAACACAATGTCCCTGGACCAGATAGCCAATACACCCAACCAAGGGTGCATCCATACTGGATCTGGTCCTTGCTATTATAGGAGAGTGTTGCACACCCCTACTGTAATGCCTTCCCTGGTAAGGTCAGACTACAAAATGGTGCCCTTTAAAGTAAAAATAAAACTTAGACCCCGCCCCCCAGCTAAACCTGGAATATTCTGGAGCTATTCTAAGTCTAAACTCCTGCTATTAAGTGAGAACCTGGCAAAATTTCAAGCCCCAAGAAACCCTGAGAACACTGCTGCCTATGCGGAACTGTTCACAGAAACCATGTACAAGCATGTTAATAGCCACATTAGGGCAACTGTGTCCACCAAGAAGTACAGAACTAACTCAAGAAACAGGCCGCCCTGGTAGACCCACAAATTCAAAAGGCTGTATAACAGAAGGAAGAAAATTATGGAAAAAATTAGGAGGTACAGCACCCATCAGGATAAAAGCACTCTCATCAAACTAAACAAAAAACTCTGAGGACAAATAAAGTCTACTAAAACCAAATGTGAGGTACGTTTGGCCTCCCAGGCCAAAGACAACCACAAAGCATTCTTTAGCTATGTCCAACACCTCAAAGGCAATACACAATTGTATGCAGAGCTCATTGTAAATGGAGCCACCTATACTGAGCCATCAAACCTGGCTGATAAATTCAGCTCCAACTTTACCCCTCTCCCCCTCAACCTTCCCTCAGGAAATATTATCAAATATAACTCCCCTACTATAACTAGGGAACAGGTCCTTAATGATCTCCCTAAGACCAAGAACACTGCATCAATTGGCCAAGACAATATCCCAGAATGCCATCTAAATAACATACAATATGACCTGCCAGGCCCTCTGGAATTACTATTTAACTGTAGCCTCCAAACAAGCTTCATGCCTCATGAATGGAGAAAGGCAACAGTCATCCCTCTGCACAAAGTTGGGCCATCTACAGACCCTGGAAACTAGACACATAAGTCTCACTCATTTTATATGTAAAGCCATGGAAAGAATTATCATGGAGATGACCAACAGAGATATAGTAAACCTCCAGACACTGGACCTAACCCAGTTTGGTTTTGTCAAGGGCAGATCATGCTTACTCAACCTGGTAGGTATCTTTAAGAAAGTCGCCAAAGCAATGGATGAGGGCAAAATCATTCACACTGCCTACCTTAACCTGGCCAAGACAATACCCACTCAGGCATTGTAGATAAACTCAAGAGGCTAGGTACAAACCTATATGTCACATAGTGGATAGCCAACTGACTCACAGACAGGACCCAGGAAGTTAGAATTGGGGAGTCCACCTCTGCAAAGAGTCCAGTCTCAAATGGAGTCCCTCAGGGATCAGTCCTTGGACCACTCCTTTTTGGTATTTATTTCTCAGAAGTGAAGGCCAATGTCAGTGCTCTCTGGCTGACTAAATTTGCAGATGATTGCAAATTAGGAGCTGTCATTGAATCTCACACTGACACAAATGCTCTCCAGGAGGGTCTCACACAGGCAAACAACTGGTGTCAGAGCCACAGACTAAAACTAAATGTCAAGGAATGCATACTAGTATCTTTTTCAAAGTCATCCATCCCTGGTAACTATCATGTTGACAACACACCCATTAGAGTTGACCCAGTACTCAGGGAGTTAGGGACACACATAGATAGTAATCTAGTCTTTGACCATCATGTGCCTACAGTGGTGAGAAAATCATTCTATGTTGAGTGACTTATAAACAAAGGTATGGCATCTAAGTTTAAAGAAGTCATTGTTCCACTGTATTCAGCTTTTATCAGACCTATCATTGAGTACAATGCCCCTTTGGTATGTACCTAACCAGGCATATCCAACAATTGGATTATCCACAGAGGTTCCTCACTAAAAGAATACAGGGCATAAGTAAAATGTCCTTTGCAGACTGCCTCAAAGCCCTACCCCTGTATTCTGTCTCCTACAGTCTTTTGAGGGGGAGAGCTATGCCTGGCATATAGCGCATTATCAGACCCCACTCTAATGGACCTCCTGCATATCCATAAAACAAACAGCACCAGAATTACTCATTTTAAAGACTTAAACCCTGCAAATGATATAAATTGGACCTGCTGGAGAGATAGGTATGCATCCCAGAGACTACCCTGTTTATGGAACAGGCTCCCCATCTATGCAAATCTGAATTCCTCCATAACCCAATTCAAGTGCAGCCTGGACATTTGGATGGGAAACTGGAACTTCATCCATGGGTTTGCATCTATGTCTCTAATGGACAAAGGTAACCTGTAAATGGTTCATTCACAGGCCCATGCTTACAGTTATCAAGGGTATCAGAACTTGTCAGAGATTTGGGATGCATGGCTAGGCTTAAAAAGGCACTTGTGGTCATTATCCTAGTTAACACATATGAACCTATGAACCTATGAACATTGTAAGGCCGACATTATGTATAAACAGCAAAGATGCACCCCCTCCACCCTCTGCCATGTTTTCAAGCTGGATAATCACTAAATCTCAGCTGTAGATTGGCATCCTGTTTATGGAAATCACGTTCAAGAGAGAATCAAAAAAAAAAAACACACACACTTATCAGGGTCATATGACCACCAGGAATGCACTTGACATAAATTTTAGAAAGCATTCAGAATTCTCATTCTGCATCTAGTGGGAATAAATAACATAAAGCAGCCATCCTTCTTTGGACTCTTCATTACTGCAGCCCATTTTACACAGCACAGTACAGAGCACTTTATTATAAATGTTCTAAGTATATTGCAATATGCCTTCTCCACATTTGGAAAAGATGCATGGCATAAACTGATTAATTGTCACATCACCTCATGCAATGACAAAGAGTTGATGCACCATTTTATGGCCAGGATGCAATCTACATTGATAGAGGCAAACTCCTTTCTGGCACCATGGCATAGGTATTCCTAGTGATAATGAAGAGTCAATCCCATTACAACTAGAACATACTCTCTTGTCTCTTTATAAAGAAATGGGGGCCATCAACCAAGTTTGCTACTCCCTCCTCCCCCCTACTCAATTCTAGTAAAGGGTGCTAACCCTAACCCTAACACTTCCCTTTCCCTCAACCCTAACCCTACATCTTACCGTCATAAAATCCTTCCTGTAACACTGACACTATACAAGACACACTTAGCCAGACAGACTTTAACAACCACACATAGACAACACTTTATTTATCCCCAAACCTAACCCTAAACCTGAAATACACAAACTCGCACATAAACATAAACCTCTCCTTCACTCATCCCCAACCCTAACCTTAACTCACATACACAAGCACAAACATTCTCACTCCTCAAACCCTACTTACCTGTCTCGACATTACACACCATCAACTTTTCCACCGATTGGCTATCCGTACCATCAACATTAAACCACACCTCCAAAATTTGTTGAAGAAATGGCATTCGACAAAACATGGAGGACCCATATATCTATATCTATATATATATATATATATATATATATATATATATATATATATATATATATATATATATATATATATACATATATATATATATATATATATATAGATATATAGATATAGATATATATCATCAAAAAACAATGCTCAAGGGTAAAGCAAAACAGAATAAGTCTTTTAGATTAAAAAAAAACCTATTGTGCACACTACCTGCTAGTTAAATATACTAACTCCTAGATTACACAACAGCAGGGAAAGGGCAAATTCCCAGACCCTGCTTTACCACAATCTTGTAGAAAGAGCAGTCTGGCATCCAGGGTACAGGAAACAAATGAATGATCGTTCTTTTGATATATATATATATATATGTATATATATATATACATATATATATATATATATATATATATATATATATATATATATATATATATATATATATAAATATATATACATACATATATTATATATTTTATATATATATATATATATATATATATATATATATATATATGTATATATATATATATATATATATATATATATATATATACATGTACATATATTATATTTTTTTATATATAGATATATATACATATTTACATATATATATATATATATATATATATATATATATGTGTGTGTGTGTGTATGTGTGTGTGTGCAATTTTAATCATTTCCATTAATGATCATATCTGCACTAACACATTGACCATTTACATATTTTACAAAAAATAGCACCTGTTACTAATGCATGCTGTAGAACATCTCCCTTTCACACGTTCCCTATGTAACACTATATTACTGTCTCCACAATACCTGCCCAACAATAAATAATATCTTCATCATATTATACCCTCCTCATGCTTTCAACCCTAGTCTGCACACACACACACACACACACACACACACACACACACACACACACACACACACACACACACTGCAGTGTTGCAGTCACTCTCTGTGCTGTCTTCCACATTTAAGTAGGAATTAAATTCATTAATTAAGGTTTACACTTCAAAACACTATTCCTGTTATAATGTATGGCACAGGCTTCCTGTTTTTGCCTGTCTCTTATCCTCAGATATTTTCTTTCACTATACATTTTAGAGCAATGAAAGACACTCATGCACTAAACACACCTCTCTGCTCCCCATCTTGCTTAGGTTCATTGTCTCATTGGCATATATTCTACAATCAGTTTAGGAGACCATTAACAGCACTGCAGTTTACCCACTTTTCTTGCTTATAATGGACTGAGGAGGCTAGACCTAGGATGAATTTATTGTTACCCATCCATTTGTCCAAATTAGATTTAAAGACAGTGAGGGAGCTTCTTTTCTTGCTATGAAGCAAAAGCTTTTTCTGAAAGCAAGTTATACTTTGGGAGAGGTATTCATCCTATTAACATGTCCGGTTTATATTATTATATTGGCTTATGTCCCTAGAGAGCATGTATGTACTTTCTAGACTTATTAATATGTAGCAGTTCAAGCTTACAGCTTTGTATACCAGACACAGCTCACATTGTATTAGCATATAAAAGACAGAATAACATAACAGTACTTAAATATTCTCTGTATAGCTTAAGGAAGATCATACCTATAATTTAATTACTGTCATAAATTGTTTTTGTTTTCAAGTTGAACCATATTTTAGGATAAGAACATGCCAAAGGTGGATTTATATAGGCTTAACAAGGGAGGACATACTTCTCAACCTCTTAGTGCAAGAAATCTGGATAAAGCCAACAAAATGTGGGGGATAAAGGCCCAAAACAGGAACATATTTTAAATATTGCTCTTATAAAATTAGTAAGTTCTTAGAACACCAAAAGTGAAGGTGTGTCCATACTCATTAAGGATGTCCACACCTCCAGGCTAGTTGCTCAGCATAATGCATCCGAGGTTATCCAAGTGTAACTAACTCTGGGAAAAACTGCAATCCAAATTGTAGCTTGCTACAGATCCCCCATCATGCCCCAGGATTCCCACTCCTCTTTTCTTGATATACTGGAAAATATTAGGGTACAACCAAACACCCTAATAATGAGCGATTTCAGCTACCTCACCATTAACTGGGAAAACTACTCATGTACCAACTCCTTTGCTCTAGACTTTCTGCAATGTATAAATTCTAATGCCCTGGATCAACTTATCCACACCCCACCAGGGGCAGCAATATCCTGGACCTAGTCATTACCAACGAGTGACCGGTGTTCCACACCTGAAGTCAACTCCTTGTTGGTCAGATCTGACCATAAGCTAATCACCCTAGATATCCACAACCCACCCCCACCCCCATTAAGGAAATCACGGTAAAACATTTCTCCAAAGCCAACTTCATGCTTCTTAAGACAGAAGTGGCGAACTTCATGACACCCCTGCAGATGGACAATACAGTTACAACTGCTGAATCCTACACAGATGCACTCTATAAGCACTTACACAAGTGCATAGATCATGCTATCCAAAACAGAACCAAGATGCTATCCTCCAAAAAAAGGAAGCCAATCTGGTGGTCCCTTGCCATAAACAAACTCTACAACAGAAGAAAGAAACTGTTGCAAAAGAGAGTAAAATCCCACAAGTGGAGGAGTTCCCTGGTCATTCTCAGTAAGAAGATGAGATCCCTTATAAGATCCAACAAAGCTAGCTATGAAAACAAAATTGCCACTGATTCTAGGGGCAACCACAAAGCATTCTATAGCTATGTCATGAATCTCAATGGCAACACCCAAACCTGCTCTGAGTTACAGCACAATGGCATGAAAATTACAGAACCAACTGATATTGCCAATGTTCTGGCAGATAGGTTCAGTGCTAACTATACCCCCTCTCACCCCCTAAAGGGCCCATATCTATACAGGAAAAATGCAGAGTCCCTGTAATCACAACTATGCAGGTAAAAGCTGCACTCTCTAAAGCCAAAAACGCAGCATCCATGGGACCGGACAACATCCCAGGCTGCATTTTACACGAACTTCAGAACAAATTGGCTCCCCACCTAAGCACCCTGTTCAATCATCGTCTCACATAAGGCTTTGTGCCCACTGAATGGCACACAGCAACAGTTATCCCACTCCACAAAGGGGGAGCCACCACTGATCCCAGGAACTATCGCCCTGTTAGCCTAATGAGTTAGGTCTGTAAGGCCATGGAATGTATCATCATGGAACTCATAAACAAAGACATTGGTAACCTCTAAACTCTGGACCCCACCCAGTTCAGGTTTGTGAATGGGAGATCATGCCTCCTGAACCTGATCAACTTCTTTGAGGCAGTCACCAAAGCTGTAGATGAGGTAAGGTGGTTCACACAGCCTATCTTGACCTCGCCAAGGCTTTCAACACCATCCCCCATTCTGGAATTAAAGCTAAATGCACTAAACTAGGTATAAATCCCTACGTCACAAGATGGGTTGCCAAATGGCTCACTGACAGAACCCACACTGTAAAAGTTGCAGACTCCAAATCTGACTTCAAACAAGTGACAAGTGGAGTACCACAGGGTTCAGTCCTGGGACCTCTCCTGTTTGGTATCTACTTCTCTGAAGTACAGGCTAACACAGAAGGCCTTTGGCTAGTGAAGTTCACAGATGAGTGCAAACTAGGAGCCATAGTTGAGTCCCCTAAATGATGTGGACATCCTACAAAAGGGCCTCATTCAGA
Organism: Protopterus annectens; assembly: GCF_019279795.1. Taxonomy (NCBI): domain Eukaryota; kingdom Metazoa; phylum Chordata; order Ceratodontiformes; family Protopteridae; genus Protopterus; species Protopterus annectens. The sequence continues at coordinate 140,240,568 of NC_056731.1, forward strand.
CAGATGCCTGGTGTCAGAGCCATGGCCTCAAGCTCAATGCCAAAAAGTGCATTGTCATCCCCTTTGGTAAAAACTCTGTACCCATGAACTACCACATAGGCGGCAGTCTACTTAACGTCGAATGTGTGATAAGAGACCTGAGGACCCAGGTGGACAGTAGTCTCTCCTTTGATAATCACATCACCACAGTAGTCAGGAAATCCTTCTACATGGCACACCTCATCATAAAAGAGTTCTCATCTAGGAAAAAAGAGGTAATTGTTCCTCTCTACTCGACACTCATTAGACTCATTATAGAGTACAATGCCCCTTTTGGAATGTACCTCACAAGACATCTGCAGTAGCTGGAAAGGCCACAGAAGTACCTCACAGAGAGGATTACTGGCCTCAAACAGATGCCCTACACTGATCTTCTAAAAAAAACTCCAACTTTACTCCATAGCATATCACCTACTCCGAGGTGATCTCTCCTTAACATATAAAGCTATGTCAAACCCAGAGCTGTTGGACATGCTACACCTAAATAAATCCCAGTCCCTCTGAGCTACATGCTCTAGGGACCTAAACCTTGTCACCACAATAAACAGGACATGCTGGAGGGATATATTCCTGTCCCAGAGACTTCCCATACTCTGGAACAAGCTACCCATCTATGTCAAGCAAAGTTCCTCAGCACTTTTCAAGAAAAATTTTGATGAGTGGAATGGGAAATAGGAAATACACCCCGGGATCACTTTGGTGGCTCTGCTCGACATGGGCACAGGAAAATAACTTTCTTGGGTGGCGTAAGCCAGGGAACCTTGTTGGCTAGACTTAGTTAGGCCCTTGGGCCGATAGCCTAGTACCTACATATGAACCTATGAACCCATGAACAGGGTTTGCTTTAACATACATTTCCGAAGAATTTGAATTCTGAAACTAAAATGTGTGTTATTATTTAGTGACTTTAGTCCGCAGATCATCCCAGTGATTTGCCAGAAAACCACAAATTTTATGACGAACAGACCAAAATTATAAGCCAAAAGCTGGACATTCTGCAAAAATCTGGACAGTTGAGTGGTATGAGAGAGCAACAGAGTAGGGCATAAATGTCCTTGGACCTTGATGATATGTTTTTAGTCATTAGTGGGCTACAAAGAAAGATTTCAAAGCAGAACATTTGTTATGAGGTGGATGAAAGACAGTTCATTGTCTCTGAATGTTTCAAAGTCTCTACGTCTCTATTCACAGTAAATATTTAGATAGGGGGTAACTTCTATGCGGTAGATATAGGGGTATTCTTGTTTCCCAAAGGTACAATGCTAAATATGTTGCATTAAGCTTTAGTCCATTGCACAACACCATGAATTTGTAAAGGTAAGGCCCACTCAGAAGACGTGAATGTTATCCGGAATGCTGATGATATCCTCAAATATATTTGCTACCAGTGCACTTAGTCCACCAAAGGTACTTGACAATATCTTTTTGTCAGCCCTGTGGGAATGCCCCCTGTGATGAGCCTCTTAAAGAAAGTGTGCCAACAGCTAGGGTTCTGTATAGTAATCAGTTTGCTATCCAGCAAGTTATTGGCTAGGTCAGTATATCAATAATGTGAGAGTGTGAAGTACTATTGAAAGTCTTGATATGTGGTATGAAACATTTACCTTCCTTCCCTTCCTTTGTGACTCTTTTAAAAAAAAAATCAACCAAATTAAGCAGGTAGAATCTGAACTTCACAAGGCAAAATTGGTTTAGGTCAGAGGTTGCCGCAGTGGTACGGCGGTAGCATTGTTACCTCACAAAAAGAGGTTCTCCCGTTTGATTCTCGGCTTGGCTTGGGAGTGCCTTCTGTGTGGAGTCTGCATGTCCTCCCCGAGGTTGGGTAGCGTTCGAAAGACATGCGTGCATAAATGGGCGTGCCTTCGTTGAAGGTTGGGCATCGAGCTGGCACCTCGGCGTTTTGTAAAAATCTACTGCCAATCATTAGCAGACCGGAGTTCCGCTGTGGCGACCCCTTACCAGGAAAAAGCCGAAAGATAAACAACAACTATGATTGTTTATGAATTCCATGAAAATTTCTTACATTACCTTACAATTAGGCCAATAAGGCTAATTAGTCTACAGTTCCAGTGGTCAGTGGTTGTGGCACCATTCCTTTGAGAGATCAAAACAACTGTTTTCCATGTCCCCACTAACACATGAAGCTAAATTCTGAAAGAGCTCCAATATTGCTTTTATTTGATTGCTAGCCGCTGTAGCTAGCCTCCATGTTCCTAGGAATATTTCCAACACTTCTGCTGTTGCTGTTTTATAAGGCTGTGTTTCTGCCCTCTACAACTTATTATTACTTGATTTCCAAAGTCCCACCCTACCCTCTTTCATTGCTATTCTCTGTTGTATAAGCTATTTATGTACTTTTCCCACCCAATGTTTTCCATAGGCGTATGTTACTGAGTGCCCACCCAACAAACCAGTATTGTTTTTGAATAAATCTCCTTTGCCATGTACTGTCTACTGCTCGTATTCCAGGAGCTCATCTAAGCTTGTAGACATAGCCTGCATTCCAGAAGTGTTTTACTTGTATCCAGTGCCATCCAGGTAAAATTAAGTACTTTTGCTTAATTGTACTTAAGTTATTTGGAGAGATCACTTTTCTTTCCTGCTTTTATGTGTGCATTTCAATGAATTTTTTGTAAAAAACAAAATGCTCTTCCTTTCACTTTTACTGTCTTGAAATTGCCTTCAGTAAGGGATTTCCAGCTAGTTGTTTAAGTGTTTTTCATTAGCGTTGCAGTTGTGGGTCTCTTCTACTGTGTTTTTATATCAGGAAGATTGTGTTGATTTATCTTGTGGCAGGAGATACTTTCCTTGTCTATCTGAGTTGGGAAATGTACAAAAGGACTCATAGTGTATTCATTTTATTGGCCAGAGGGTTCATTATTTAGATTTCTGGGTTTTTTTTCTGTCCTGCTATAAATTTTGCAGGTTCCCATGGGTTAACAGAGTCCTATATAGTAGAAAACACAAAGGAAGTATATTTTCTCTGTAGAACAGTCCATAAATCTGTAACCTGTAAAGCAGCAATATAGTGCTAATTACTTGGACCCCAACAAGCTTAGAGCAGCTAGTTCGGCATCAACTGGCCATCCCTACAGATTTAGTAGGCTTCAGTATTGAGTAAACATTAAAGTTAGTAGAATTTAGTTCTGTTTAACTTAGTCTGCCCCAATAAACCAACCTTATTAGTCTGCACAAACAAAGTCCATTTAATAGCCTTCTACTCCCAATATGCCACCCCCTTGTAGCTCACAGATCAAAGGACTGGACAGTAAGGTATGCAATTTCATAGCCTCTCTATAGCCAGCTTGGTGAATATGGACATCATGAGACAATGTAGCAATTGTTTCATGTTTGCCAACAACCTCTTAATCCTTAAATAATCAGATACAGTATGTGAGAGGTATACTTACACAATGACACTGGAGGCTAAATTCTTGCATACAAGTTCACATCAGGATGTCAAAACCACATACACAACATCAGCTATAAATAGCACACAATATACACACATAGAGTAATGTATGCTAAGTCACTTAAAAACATTCTTCCTAAACAACAAAGATCACCTAGACCACTCGTTGTCAAAGCTGTGCTCAGCAAGCCCAAAGGGACTCTGAAAAAACAATACCGAACATCACACATACTGTCACTCTCAGTGGAACCCCAAACACTAAGACCCTAAGGCAAGCAAGCACCCTTCCCAGGACTCTCATCATAGGGACTTCATTATAAGACACACCTATTCCTCTATAACCAGACTGCACAAGGAGAAGATGACTTAGTTGCTTATCTGGAGCCAAGATCCACCAAATCACACATGCCCTCATGTCATGACACTACAGGTACCAGTATGATTCCATCATAGTCCATGTAAGTGTAAATGACCTGAGATGTACCTTCCTGGACTATATGAAGAGAGACATTATAGCACTTTCAGACTATGCATCTCAGGCTGGTATGAGCCTAGCACTAAGAAACATATTACTATCACCAAAGATGATGTCACAATCTGAGCAAAACGTGATTGATTTCAACAACTGGCTGTCTTTCTGGGTTCATTCTATGGGGATTCAATATTTGTCAGCTTGGAAAGACATGGTCAACAGACCACGTTACTTTATGAAGAAAGTTCTGCCCTTTTCCCTCTAGACTTTTGAATACTGCCTAAAACTTTATCCAAACCCAGAGTGCCTTTTTTAGGCCATGCCAAATTGACAAATCCACCAACATAGCAAAATCAACTCAACAGATCATCTAGGTGTTACTGCTCAATGCCAGGACCCTAAATAAAAACTACACTCCCTGCAAGCCCTCCTCATATTCAAGAATATACATATCTGTGCAATTACTGAAACATGGTTTAAAGCTGAAGACGATACTCCAGCAGTGTAACATTTCAGTGCTTTTTACATTTTTAGACCAGTAGCTACTCAGACAAGGGCTAAAGGTGGAGGCATCTTAATATGCATCAGTAACAAGCATACCTCTGGGGTGGTCAAACAGGATGAAGTGTTGGAGTTTCTCCATGTACAGATCAACATAGATAAAATCCTGTACCATATCCTAGCCAGCTATAGCTCAACCCCCATATCCCAAAAAGCTCACAATATATACTTGGGCCTACTGGAGGCCCTTACCATCCCACCTAACACCCTACTCAAGGGGGACTTTATTTACCCCTCTATTGACCAGCAATCCTACATGGCTTCAAATCTACAGGCACAGAGATTCCTGGACTTTGTAACTACAATCACCCTTGATTAAATGGTGAATATGCCCACTACAGGCTCCAGCATACTGGGCCTCGTGCTCACAAATATGGGAGAAACCTGCGCCCCCCCCAGTGTCTCATCCTCTCTGATAAGGTCCAACCAGAAAGCTGTCTCCTTTGAATTCAAAATTGACTACATAATCCTATCAAAACCAGTAACAGTTAGGAACGATTCCAAGACAAATTACATGTTGCTAAGTGATGATTTGTCAAAATGCAATGTTCCCCCTAACCCCAAGAACACACCAGCCTATGCTGATTTGCACTCAGAAATTTTGTATAACCATGTCAGTGGCTGCATAGAGACTGCTGTAGCTACCAGAAGTAACCCCAGAACTAGCCTCAGCAATAAACCACCCTGGTGGTGTCCCTAATTAAATAAGATATGCAACAAAAGGAAAACATTATGGCAACAATTAGGAAGGGTAATTCCCATAAATATAAAAACTCTCTCAACAAAATAAATAGGCAACTAAGAGAGTGAATTAGGTCAAGCAAAACCAACTCTGAGTTTAAGATATCTTCCCAGGTGAAACAACAACCAGGAAGTATGCACTGGCTGTACTCAATAAAGCCAAGACCATGGCCTCAATTGGCCCTGATAGATTCATTATGTAACTACAGTGCCAAGGAAATGGAAGACTGCAATGGTTGTCTCCATTTATAAGGGAGGACCTTCAACATATCCTGGAAACTACAGAAACATTAGTCTGTCTTATTTGCAAAGCTATGGAAATATTTATCATGTAAATTATCAACAAGAATGTAGGAGACCTTCAGACACTAGATCCATCCAAGTTTGGCTTTGTCAAAGGAAGGTCATGTTTACTGAATCTGGTGGGCTTCTTTGAAAAGGTTACTAAGGCAATGGATGAGGGTTAAATGCTACATACTTCCTACCTAAATCTGCCTAAGGCATTTGATATGATATCTCACTCAGTCATTGTCAACAAGCTTACAGAACTAGGTATAAACCCCTTTATAACATGAAGGATACCTAGTTAGCTCAATAATAAGACCAGGAGGTTAGATTCAGCAATGCCACTTCCACAAAGAGAATGGTGACCAGTGGAGTCACCCAAGGCTCTGTGTTAGGACCACTCCTCTTTGGCATCTACTTTTTGGATGTCAAAGCCAATGACAAAGGCCTCTGTCTAACCAAGTTTGCAGATGATTGCAAACTAGGAGCAGTCATTGAATCACTCCAAGATGAGAACACCCTTCAGGAAGGTTTAATACAGACAAGTGCATGCTTCCAAAGCCATGGCTTAAAACTCAATACCAAGAAATGCAGTATAGTACCTTTTGGGAAGTCTGCCCCCCCCCCCGGGTAAATACATCATCAATAAAACATGCTTAAAATTGCCTCTCAAGTTAAGGACCTGGGAACTCATGTTGGATGAAGGCTTGGTTACTTTCTACATGTCCAAGTTAGTAAGAAAATCCTTCTGTGTTGCTCAACCTATAAGCAAATATCTGGCATCTAGGTCCAGACTGGTCATCATATCCACTGTACTCAGCCTTCATCAGACCCATCATAGAGTATAATTCCCCCCTTCGGTATGTTCCTGACCAGACTCATGCAGCAACTGGAATGTCTGCAAAGGCTCCTTACAAAAATAATACAGGGAGTAAACTCAATATCGGTATCATACAAACTTTTGAGAGGTGATATTTATCTCATCTACAAGGCATCTCTGGACCCTGTTTTGATGAATCTTTTTGCACATATGCAAAATAAACAGCACCAGACTACTATATTAAAAGACCTACATTTTGCTTGCAACATAAACAGGACATATTGGAGATACAAATATATTTCTGAGAGAATTCCCTTTCTCTGGAACAGGCTCCCCATCCATGTGAAGCAGAGTTCCTCCTTATCCCTATTTAAGTGTAACTTGGACCAGTAGATGGGTAATCAGAAATTCACTCCGGCTCTGGTTCCTATGTCTCTGATGGACAGAGGCAGTCAATAAATCACCCCCTATAAGTCAAATGTAAATCAAATTTGTGGCCACATTTATGTTGCACGGCTAGGCTTTTAAGGGCCTTAGTGGTCATTAGTCTAGTATATACCTGTAAACCTACGAGAGGAATTTGATCTAAAAATTGTCCTCTAGTATATTTAAAATATCATTTGAGTGTGGGTGAGTGATGCACTTTGATATTTAATTAGAGTTGTGTTGGGAATTGCTTCTAAAATTTCTGACATCGATATGGAAAACTTTTTGGTTATCTTTGGAACCAAGAGCAATATTTAATTTGTACTTAACTTTGAAAGATTTGATTTCATTGCTTTAGTTCTTTATTTACTCTCTTGAGAACATTTTATGAGCAAGGAGATTTGAGTTTATTTCTTAGGGCTAGAAGATGACACTGGGATCCCAGCAAAGTGTTTTTTTTTCTAAACTTAGCATTATATCTGTGATGAATGAGGACAGGAGCTCTAATACAGGAATTAAAATGAGACTTGAAATCTGTGATATAAGTAACAGTTTTAGATATGGGGCCCTCATTGTGTGAGGAGTTTTTAAATCTCCTCAAGCAGGAAGCTACTGCTAGGATGTTAGCCTTGGAGAAATTAGATTTTGTGACAAATTCTTCAGATTTGACCTCAAACCTTTACCTTCAGAGTTACTGACAAAGCAAAAATAATTACAGGAAATGCCCCACTTTAGGGATATATTTTAAAATGCTGGTACTACTAACTTAAAACTTCTCAAATAATTTCGAATTTTAGGAGGGATGGAAGATTGTCTGAGAACAAAGTAGGAGCATCCCTCGAAAATCTGAATATTTGAGATATAGGTGCAGGTACAGGTATGATGCATAATGGTGCATTATTCATAAAAACAGATCTGGAAGGTTCAATACCCCAGTAGTAAAGGGTACGAATTAACTGAAAGTTGGCATTGATGACATCTAGGTACCATTGTGCATATTTGTTACTTGTGGTGTATATTAAGCGGTTTCCAGATAGATAGTTGAAATCATGCAAAAATGATTGATTTGATAATTAAATATTCTAATTTGTTGAGGTACATTTAATGAGAAGCAGGCATCATTAAAATAATAACTGCTTCCACTTCTCTTTCCCATATCTCATATTCCACACCATTATCTGATTCCATATCCACCCATACTCCAAATTAATTCCATAAATATTTTATCCCTTTCAGTATTCCCTAAATATATGCCCTCCTTACCCACTGTTTACCTCCTTCGCTCCTACTCTCAGTATTTTTATTGACTTCAATTGTTTAGCTATCTTCCTTTTAATACCCAGCTACCTGAAACTTCACTGTTTCTACTTTATCCATCATTCTCTTATCTGCTATGATCCCAGACATTCATATTGCTGATCTAACTGTAGATAATTGCCATTTAAAATTTCCCACATAGACTGCACATCACCCTATTAGTATGTGCACCCTTATACCCTCACCACATAGGCCTATAACCCACATCTCCTATAGCTGTCCTTCCTCCTCAGTAGTCTTATTTAGCATCACGGCCAGCTATCCTACTAGCTTCAATTCAATCCCTTTATAGAAATCAGTAAGGAAGCCACAAAGCCCACCTGCATTGCCTCTTTCCTTTGTCTACTGACCATTACCACTTAGCCTTCTTCCACTTCCTTATACAAATACTCTAATCTCTACACTCCCTACTTTGTGCCTTTCTATGTTCTAAATTTATCTGTTTTTTTCACCTTTTCCTTATATAGTTCCCTATAAAAGATCCTTAACACTTTCCTTACTTCACTCTTTGTGCTACATTTAACAACCTCCCATTTTTCACTGCTGCAGTCCTTTGTTTCTTTTTCAAATTTCGTAACCTCCATGCTAGCATTTTAGGATATAATTTGTATGTGTGTATATGCATCTAGAGTCTGCACAGCCAATCAGGGGTAAGTGTTTTAGAGGTAGGTAAAATCTGAGTTTTTCCACATACTATTCTTTACTCCCAACATCTAGAAACATGTTGAGGTGACTAGCAGCTATAATGGGCCCAAACATATTTAATTTCATTATGAAGCATGGGACATGCCTGTAGAAGGTTTATAAGGAATTAATTCACTTGCCTGGTTATATCAAGGTGAATTAATTATTTTATATCAAACACATATGTGCAGACAAACAAACACACACACATACACACACACACACACACACACACACACACACACGCGTGTGTGTGTGTGTGTGTGCGTATATATATATATATATATATAGGGTCTATATTATGATATTGCATCCTAAGAAGAGCAAATGACACATAATCAACCACATGTAAGTGAAAACTTTCAACTTCAAAACCTCAGAACAGCAATTTTTTCCAAGGAAAAAAAATTGCTGTTCCGAAACAAAAAAAAAAAAAAAACTGTAAGACATTACATAATGTGGAGAGCGAAGCCCCCCACACCCCCCTACTTAAATATACCAATTCCAAGAATGCACTACAGAGCAGAAAAGGCAAAGTAGCAAAAGCGGCCAAACAAATTCTTTCCCAGGGAGAGAATTTGCTGAAAAAACGCTTCGCTATTTTGTCTTTTTCAGTTCGACAAAGATGCATTTGACAACCTGCGTCTGCGACAGCGTAATAGGGAGCCTATACATATATATATATATATATATGGGTCTATCTGAGTTCATCGACATGTTAAAATGTCGAAAACGAATTAACCGACACGAGAATGTCGAAAGTCACGTCACCGACGCCAGAAGATCGACGAGGCAGAAGACCGACGGAAGAAGACACCGGCAGCTGAGAAGCTGCGATGGGAAAGGATATGTAAGTCTGCGGTAGTGACGGACGATAGGGTGCGAGTAAAGGTAAGTGTCGATGCTGGTGTTTAGTAGGGGTAGGGGTGGGATAAGTGAGTTAGGGTTAGAGCGGGTTAGGTGAGTGTCTGAGTAAGGTAAGTGTCGATGTTGGTGTTTTGTAGGGGTAGGGGTGGGATAAGTGAGTTAGGGTTAGAGGCGGGTTAGGTGAGTGTCAGAGTAAGGTAAGTGTCGATGTTGGTGTTTTGTAGGGGTAGGGGTGGGATAAGTGAGTTAGGGTTAGGCGGGTTAGGTGTGTGTGCGATAGTGACGGACCTTAGGGTAAGGGTTTGGGTCAGGGTTGTGGATAGTTGTGTATGTATGGGTTAGTGTTTGTTTGTAAGGATTTTGGTGTGCTTTGTGTGTGTGAGTGTTGGATAGGGGATGTGTTTTGTTTGTTGGTATGTTGTGTCGGGTGTATGCGATGTCGTGTTTGTGAACTGTCGATCTTCTGGCGTCGGTTATATGAGTTTCGCTGTTTTGGTGTCGGTTATTTCGTTTTCGGTATTTTAAAATGTCGATGAACTCAGATAGATCCATATATATATATATATATATATATATATATAAAAATATATCATCATCAACCCCCATTTTCTACATGGGGTTAGAGTGTTGTGTCAAATCTTACCATCTCTCTCTCTCTCTATTCAATGCCACTCTTCTGCCTTCTTAGATGATCATGCCTGACTGCAGCAGGTCTCACCTGACGCAATCCATCCACCTCTTTGCTGAATACCTTCACTTCCTTTTGTCTTTTCCTGTCTGCCCCAAATCTTCTTCACCATATTGTCTTCTGCTTTTCTGCACATGTGCCTGAATCACTGTAATGTGTCCCCTTTGAGCTTTTCTGCAGTTGGAGCTAGTTTGGCTTCTGCTCTGATGTCCTCATTTGTTCATCTGTCCCACAGTGTGCATCCTGCTACCCATCTCAAGCACTTCATTTCCATTACTTCTAGTTGCCTCAGCTGCTCTGCTTTTACTGCACATGTTTCTGTACCATACAGAAGTACTGGTTGCACCACTATTTTATACACTTTACTTTTCATCTTATTTGCCATTCTTCTGTCATATACTAAACCAGACACTCTGTGCCAGTTGGCTGTAGCCCCTCCAATTCTAGCTCTGATGCTAGCTTAGACCTCCTCATTCAGACTTCGCTTCTGCTAAATCACCCCTCCCAGGTACTTAAAGCTGTTAATCCATTCCACTGTTTTAACTTCTATCTCAGTTCTCAACTTCATCCGAACTCCTCCATTTGCTACCATTACCACTATCTTATATGTGCTTAATTTCATCCCATGTGCCTTCAGTTTTGCATTCCATCTCCCAGTCCTTTGCTAAACTTCTTGCTCAGAGTCTGCCTGTAATGCCACATCATCTGCATGCAGCAACTTTGTTAACCTCAGAGCTAAACCCTGGTTTACCCTGAATCCACCTGGAAACTGAACACTCTTCATACTTGAGTCATTGGGTCCTTCTACATAGACTGCACTAATTCTACCAATGTTTTGGAACTTTGAACCACCACAGGACTGCCCAAATCAGCATTCTGGGGACCTTGTCAAATGCCTTCTCCAAGTCTAGGATGCCCAGTTGGACTCTTTCTTCATCTCTAATTTCTTCTCAATTATCTGTCTCATGGCAAATATCAGGTCAGTTGTGCTGCAACCTGATCTGAATCTGAATTGCTCATATATATGGTTCCCCTGTGTTTTACCAAATGTACATTTGTCCAACAAACACAGGAGTGTGATTTAATGTTGTTGGTATGGGTATGAGACTGTGTGTGTGTGTGTTTGTGTGTGTGTGTGTGTGTGTGTGTGTGTGTGTGTGTGTGTGTGTGTGTGTGTGTGTGTGTAAGTTAGGTTTAGGGTTAGGGATGAGTGAAGGATGGGTGTTGTGTGTTTGTGTACAAGTATGCATATTTCAAGGTTTGGGCAAGGATTAGGCTAGGTGATAAATGTAGTGTTGTTTGTGTGTGTTTGTGCATGCTTGTGTGTCTGTATCTGTCTTTAAGGGTTAACGGGAAAAATGTAGTGTTGTTTGTGTGTGTTTGTGAATGTTTGTGTGTCTGTGTCTGTCTTGTGTAGTGGCACTGCTACAGGAAGTTTTTAATGCCTTTAAGGTGTAGAGTTAGGGTTGGGGAAGGGGCAGTGTTAGATTAGGATTAGCTTCCATTACTAAGGTGGTGCAGGGGGCCTACACTGCATTGTATAATAATCTGTCACACGCATATTTGTCACCTTGTTTTACAGTTCTTGCATGTTCAACACAAGTACTTCACTGTAGCATCATTCTTACACCCAGACTATATACTTACAACCAGACAACCATTCAAACAATGTCCATCCCCCCCAAGGTCAAGTCAAAACTCAAGCAGTTACTCTAAAATGGTTGCGCAGTCACATGGCAGCCAAATAGTATACTTCACAAAGGTAGTGAAAAAATAACAAAACCAACTTTAAAAGCAATCATACCACATAAATACAAGACAAATAACATACATTGAAATTAAAGCAAATTTCAAGTCAGATTAATGTCAAAATATATACTGGTAAGCTATCAGCCAGGTACTCAGGAATCAGAGGTACAGATTTGTTCTGAATCATCTTTTTGTGTACAATATTCTGATTTACCATAATAAAACTTATCATAATTCATAACTGGGTACATAAACTAGATTTTTTTTTATAATGTACTCCTACCTGTTCATAGATTTTGAGTAATGTTGCAATTTCCTTGACTTTATATTTTAAATGATATAAGACTGTAAGCATTTCTCAGATGTATCAGTAAAATGGTATAAGTGTTTTGGCTATGAAAGTTGTATCACCATTGTTGGAGCTCTTTCTGCTCCTGAGTGTGTGTGTGTGTGTGTGTGTGTGTGTGTGTGTGTGTGTGTGTGTGTGTGTGTGTGTGTGTGTGTGTGTGTGTGTGTGTGTACGTATATATATATATATATATATATATATATATATATATATATATTTACCTTCATAATCAGCCACATCCCCAAAACAGCTCCCATGAACTGCAAACTGCAACTTCTCAAAACTGCGAATGCAGATGTTCCAAATAATAAAATCTCGCCCCCTTTTTAACCCATGTTAGCACTTGTTTCAGCTGTGGAGCAGTCGGAAATGTCAACGTTTGCTGTTTTTTCAAAATTTAGAGAAGTCGGTGGAACACAGTTCACAGAAACGGTTCACGTATCTGCGCATTCATAGGATGTGCTTTTGACAATATGAAGGTAAACCATATATATATATATATATATATATATATATATATATATATAGTTGATCAATTTCTTTTTTAATCAAATTCAGTATGAAGCAGAGTTCTGAATCTGTTTTCGTTTTTTTTTTTTTGTTTCAACTTGAATTCACATTTTCTTCATTCCTATTAAATACTTAATGTAAGTATCTTGGGCATGTATAGTAATAACTGAAGGATTTGTAAATACATTTCTCTATTGCAGCAGCATTGATAGATCAGTCAACCATCTTAAGTATTCTTGAAGTGCACAGTAGTCACCTGTCTTACTCCCTCCTAGAAGTTTTGCAGATTTAGTGTAGTTTTACAGGAAGACGAATCATGGCACATCTAACTATATCACTCACTAGTGAGATTCCACATGGAACACTGTCTGGAATTCCTAGCTTTTGACAATAAACAAATCTAGGGTACACTGCAACAACTGGAGAGGCCACAAAAGTACCTCACAAAGAGGATCGTAGGGTTTAAACATTTGTCCTATATGAACAGACTCAAAAAATTCCAACTATTCTCTGTCTTATATCGCCTACTTAGAGGTGATCTCTGCTTGACTTACAAAGCCATGTCTGACCCAGCTCTTTTATAATTGCTACATCTAAAGAAATCCCAATCCCTCCACACCACACATTCCAGAGACCTCAATCTCATTACCACAATCAACAGAACATGCTGGAGGGACAGGTTCATAACCCAGAGACTGCCCATGCTGTGGAATAGACTTCCCATACATGTCAAGCAGGGCACCTCACTGGCCCTCTTCAAGAGAAATCCTGGTGAGTGGATGGGAAATAGAAAATTCACCCCGGGGATCACTCCAGTGGCTTTACTTGACAGAGGCACTAGGAGGTAAGGTTGAGTGGCACGATGTCAGGGTAATCCTATGGGCTAGGCTTGTAAAGGCTCCAGGGCCATTAACCTAGTACACACCTATGAACCTATGAACAGTCCAGAAGAGGTTGCTTTAAATGGTCCAGGAAGTACATCATTAGCACTGCTTAATCAATTATTCATTTGTTAACCGAGTCACTGCATCATTCCAAACAACAGTGTTTCTGGTTATGTCCCAAGGCAAATAAAGAAATCAGGTAGGCATAAAGTAATAGCTTGCTATAGCTAATCAAAAGCCAACAGCTGAAAATACATTTTGTCAGATCATATTACAGGAAAGACACTAAAGACATATATTTTCTAAGCACATGTCCTTAAATATCAATTACTTCTGTGCAGTATAGCACACACAAAATGGTATTTCTGTTTTTTTTTTTCATTTGGTGGCAACCTCACTCCATAATGCTGCAAGCTCAAACTCTTGAAAAGCTAGACTTGCAAAACCAGCACATCATTGCAATATACAGATCACACAAAAAGTGCAACATAAATTGTCTCAATCAGTCAAACTTAAGCAAAGCAAAAACAAAAATGTGGGTATTGAAGGGAATACAAAGTGAACATGTAATTGAGAGTGGTATATCATATCAATAAAACTTTTGTAGATTGCATAGACTGTTGCTAGTGCTCAAACTCAACTACATGTCCAGGCAAGGTGTGGCAGCTGACTGTGCAGAGATAGTGGGAGTCTTAGACTTAGACTTAGGCCTCTGGTAGGGCCATGCAGTATAATAGGGCCAGGTGGTGGGATGGGTAGGTGATTGAGATGTATCTGATCCCAGAAGTGGAAGTTAGAGCATTTACTATTGAGAGGAAATGACAACATGCAAGTATATTTCCAGCTACTAGCATTTGAGCATGTCTGGTAGACCCTTACTTATAGTTTGCTATGTTTCTTTTTATTATCAGAAAACACAAGTATATCATTATGCATGCCCTGTGTAAGAGTGCATTTGAAAAGACACATTGTCATGGCCTATGCATTGCTTTTAGCTGAGTCTATAAGTTATATACTTCAACTGGAAATCCCAGAAAAGTTCAATATCCTATATTCTTACATATTAGTGCAGACAATACTTTTCACTGATTGATGTACTTAAACCACAAAATTAATCTACAAGAACAAATTATGTCCACTGCAAGCCCAGTAATTATTGATGAACACATCATTTTGAGTTAATGCTTATTAAAAAAAAAAACAGTAAACTTTACAATTATATTCGTAGTTGGAGTTCAGGAAGGATGTCATTGTGCCATTACATTTCTGCTACATGCATACAGTCAAACTGAAATCCTTGTACCTTGGAGAAATTGTGATTTGCCATTGTTATAGTCTTGTATTAAGGCATGTTTGTCACCTTTCATCATTTATGGGACTTTGCATTATGCTTTTTTATTGAAATCTTTAAATGAATATTAAATAATGATAATAGAAGCTCAACAAAAAAATTCAACAAAACAGGAGATCTCTTGAGAAAGTGAGAAAAAAGTATGTAATAAAAATAAAACTTCATGGCAATGGCCTGAATGAACTAATGCTCTTGCACCTCCATATGCACAGCATTACAGAATATTAGTGCTTTCCATATGAAATGGCTAAAGAACCTGTACTGGTGTCAGAACATTGCAAAAGATATATGACTCAATAAACATACATATTTAAACAATTTACAGTGTTCCCTACTACAAAATTCATCTTTAGTTTGAACATCATGGCTGAATATTACCTGAACATCTTACTGAATTACACTGACATGACTTTCTCGGCCACCCTTCTGTCTGATTTAAAAAAAATGTTTACTCAAAATATTATCAATATCTATGATGCACAATTTAACAGATTTTTACATATAAACCAAGAAGGCTACTTTATGTCAATACAAATATGCTAGTAGAAAAAAAGGGTAGAATAACAATAAACAGAAAATGTGTAAATCATTTTTATAAGAAAAAAGTGAAATGTATACACAAAAATATAAAATAATTTTTCAAAGAGCATAACTGAGATTTCAGAAGTCTGATTTAAATACAATTCAGCAGGGTTTGTGATAGCCTTAAAAATAAAATCATATTCCCCAGGATTCAATAAACTCCATGTAGGTTTCACGTATGATGGTGCTCACATTGATGAGGCATGGCACATCTAAGCAAGATTTTGTGTTTAGTAGCAGTGTTGCTGGCCACGGAACCTTGCAAGAGAATGCAGATAGCAATTCCATGTAAGCAGTCCATGTAGTTGCATAAAATGCCACAATAACCACCAGGGCTACACAGATAGGATTGATTCTGCACAACATTTCTCCACAAAGGCCAACATAATGCAAGGATACATGCAAACAGAAATAGAGACATAAAATGTCGCACAAACATACATGTCACCCCCTCTCAGCAAGACCAAAAGCATACATAATGGGGGGACAACAGACCATAAACTATATACAAATATCTAATATTGCACTTCCATGCCTAGAAAGTTGATAGAATAAATAGGTTGCACATTAGCATGAACTGTCTGAATAGCATATGCATACACCTGAATTCAAACCCAGTACCATCTGACTCCAAAAAGGAATGAATCAAAGCATTTACAGATGCTGCCACAAAGTCAGTTAAGTAGCACATATATTGTATATGCTCAATAGTTAACTGTCACAGTTTAGCAAGGATTTCTCTTTGTTCGTCCCCATGCTTGGTCTCCGTATCACCACTGTCCTATCTTCCACATTTCTTTTTTATAAAGCATTATTGCACAATGGAGTGCATCACGCACCATTACTAAGCAATGGAGAATGACACCTCTATATAAATGTATGTTACTGTATCATAAAAACCTATAAAAGTACTACATATACCAGTATTAGAACCCAGTACCATCTGGCCCAAATAGCAAGGAATATATCAATGCAGTAACATGTGCTGACACAGAATCAGTTTTGCAGTGCATGTATTTCATACAATCAATCTTAACTGTCGCAGTTTAGCAAGGAATTCCTATTGTTCTTCTCCCTGCTTGCTCCCCATGTCACCACAGTTCTATGTTCCCCATTTATATCCTCTAAAGCATTATTGCATAAAAGCAGTTAAACATAATAGATACAGCTGTATTCACACCCAATACCATTTGGCCCCCAAAGAGGAACGTATCACTGCATTAAAGGCATTAGTACCTGCTGCCACAGAGTCAGTAAAGTAGAACGTGTATGCAACAGCTGTTAAGTCTGCCTGTTGCTATTCAGTCTCTAAAATACATTTGCTACTCAACTGAGTCTATGGAGTCACTTATTAGTACATTAATCCATTCTTTTTGGGGGCAGATTGTGCTGGGTTTTAACACAGGTGTATGCAACACTCTCAAAAGTTTTTACATTTGCTCCACTTAACATTGTGCAAATTTGGTGCTTGGAGGTATGCAATGGTTGTGCAAAAAGCAGTTAAAATTTTAGATAAAGCTGTATGCATGATTAAGCATAGCTATGTATGTCCATAGTGCAGCCACCCGCATTGCAGGTAAGCAGTGTGCAAACTCAAGCCGTATTTCTGAAGTCAAACAGATTGTTTGATTCTTTAAGATATACCTGCTAATTGACTGACTCTGTTGTAGCAGGTGTTCATGCATTGTTGTTGCAGGCAGATGTTACTGGATTTGAATATTGGTGTAGGTTGTACTTTTACAAGTGTCTATGATACTTTAAAATACATTTACATTTATTACTGCTATTCACTGTTGCTTCATGTTGGTGTGCAATACGCACCATCCATGCAATACATTTTTAAATAAAAGAAATGGGGAAGATAGGAAAGTGGTGAAATGGGGAGCAAGCAGGGGGAAAAAACAAAGTGAAATCAGGGCAGGAATATGCAGGAGGGAGGTAGGAAAGAACCATAGCTATCCATTTCTTCAACAGAAAAAAATTAACATATGTGGAGAATATTAGCTGAATTTGCATTGTAACCTTTGGAAAGAGGGGTGGCCACAACACAAACATGTTGTAAAGGCAGTTGGACCATATCAAGTGTGTCAAGAAGACATGTGAGCAAAATGTACAGCTATGTATAGGATGAATTTCTTTTTGTGGGACATGAGCCACACTTGCGGAAGGCACATAGGTATGTCTGGGTCAGTAGGTAGGTTGGTTAGGTGAGGAAGCAATCGCAGACATACAAGACAAGACACAGGGATGATGAAGGACATAAGATGTTGGTGAACACTATGGTTGGGGTGAGAGTGGGGACATAGAGATCACATGGATGTCAAGCTGGGTGACAGTGAGAATCGTGTCCTCATCCACTGGACTGTCATTACTGCCACCTCACTTCACCGATGGCTGCAATGCCTGACATCTGCATCTCTTGCTAGTATTCTGTACAATGATGGAGAGCAGGCACTCCATTTGGTGTAGGAATGCACCAATAGCGTGGCACACAATCCTACGCACCAACCCTGGTAGTTTGTCATGGGTGATAAAAATCAGCACCTCCACTACTATCCCCAGAAGGAACCACTGTCCTATCCTGTGGGCAGAACTACCTGAGGGGCCAGATAATGCAGGCGCACTAGAGGGAGTGTTGCAGGTTGCATTCCAGATGTGCTGGGCCTCGGTGCTGTAGCCAGTGGACTGGGGGCAGGAGGATCCTGTATGCCAGGCCTACCCCACAGTGCTGTGCAGAAAAAAAAGAAAAGGTAAGGTTTGTGGTGAGAGAAAAGAAAAGGGATAACATTAGTAACTTCATATGTGACATACAGTTATTTGACTCTGTGATACCTTTACTTTTAAGAGTACCAACTCCTAAAAAATAGCTTTTTTACTTTTAAGATTACCCACATTATAACAGTTGCACACGATACTACAGATTCCAGTGTACATATATTGCACATATGTGTGTTCCAATTATACTGATTACAAATTAAAGCAGAACATTTGTGTCACTGGTATAGACACCTGAGGTTACATTGCAATATTGATGAAAACTTAACATCATTGTATAGTTGGGAAGTGTGTTTTTTGAACCAACAACCTCTAACTACTCTCTAATGCTGTACTGTTATTTTGGCCTACACACTAATGCATGCATAGTTTCCTTTTACAGTTGAGAGGTACATGCTTACTTTTATTTTAGAGTATGGAACTGTTGCATTGTGCTGCAGGCTAATGCATGCATACTTGCTTTTACAGCTGAAATATGTATGCACAATTTGATACAACTGTATAAAATACCAATAAAAGCTGTCTTTAACTTTTAATGCTACAATAATAGTACTGTTCTGATACATGCATGTTCATCCAGGCCAATCTAGCGGCATGGCCTCTCACATTCAGTTCTCTCTCTGTAGGAGCTGTGGAAAAAACAGAACAGAACAGAATACCATTATGAATACCAGTCTTGACTTGACTATGATCAGCTTTTAACTGTTACAAGTAGTCTCTGTAATTGATACTTACACATCTGTGGGGTGCCCTCAGTCCTACATTCCTCAATTCAAATTTCAAGGATATCCCTCTTATTTGTACTCCAAGCTGGAATAGCCCCTCTGCAATAGCCAGGGGCCCATGTTCCTTCACTAGGTGTCCAACAAACACTTTGGACTCCTGGGCACCCCATCTTTGAGCATGAAATCACACTCCCTCTCCATGCATGCCTGCCATGCCTTCCATGGATTAAGACCGATACAGAATGATGTTTTCCTACCAATTGCAGTTATTGTGCTTACTGAAAGTGCACACACTGTCTGAAAATGTTGTACGATGCAAACAATCGTGCAAACACAGTGCTCGACAATGCAGAATGTTAAGCAGAGTACAACATTGGCAAGCAAAGCAATTCCAGGGTTATTAGATGTGTAGACCTTTGTATATAGGTTTTAGGTAAAAGTGAAAGCTATGCCAGTCCACATAGCAGGAATACATTGACAGGAATATAGTACACAGTATATTTTCTATATTTGGAAGTCTGCTCTTGGGTGGTCCGGGTTCCTGATTCCAGTGTTTGTGCTACACAGTGCATTGCACAAACAGTGGCAAAAAAAATAAATAAATTTAAATGAAGAAAACTGAGGAAAGGGAAAAGAAAATGCCATGCTGTCATACAATTCTAAGACCTGAATATCATAGCATGACCTGTGATGTGCACCTTACGTTTGGACTGGAAAATCCTGTAAGAGACATGTTAGAAAGTAATCTTACCCTTTGCAGTTTCGTACTTCACCATCCTCATAAGATTATATGTCTACCTTTGAAATGGCTTGACAGACATGGCCATGGCATCACTACACTTCTAAGTAATGCATACAGATAGTGTAAAAGCCTGTGCTTTATATTATTGTTAAATGTATTCCAGTATATGCAGTATGTAGGTGACAAACTGGAACCATACTTTCAGAGATTCAGTACTCCTCTGTACAGGTATTGTGAACAAAATGTTTTCTGTCTCTGTTCCAAACATATAGAACTCTCCTCAACAACAGTTTTCCTAGCTACAGGGTTGCCATTTTATATGGTGTAGATTATTAATGGATTACAACTGTGAGTGATTACTGTTTGGGAAGAAGAAATCACACCAGCACTGCAGGCTGCCTTTCTGCCAATGGGTGTGTCAGTTTATATCTGGAAAGTGTCTCTGGAGAGACCACAAGCCTTTCTCATCAACATAACACAGAGGCTGCAAACCATGCCATGATGTATGTGGATAGATTAAAAACCATGTCACTGTAATCTGTCTGGTATAGGAGGATGTTGTGTCTGCCTGGCCTCCAAACTACTGTCTGATCATACCCTGGTGGGATTACTGTATATCCAAAACTCTCATATAGCTGATGACATCAGCAGAGTCTGTTGAGGCCAGAATAATTGTCCCACATGTTGGTGTAAAATGGTCTTGGTAATGTCAAGCAACACCTCACAGACACACAGTTGATGACAGTGAGGATAGAACTCCTACCTATCTAAGTACACAGACTACAGAACACAGTACATTACATAAGTGCTACAGCTCAATTCTAACTTAGAGTGTATCAGACAACACTTTATAGCTGGTGACCACAGCAGTGTTTGGTAAGGAGAATATTGTGATAATAGTGTCCAAAATACTGAAGCAAAAGGCTCTCTGTAATGTCAACCATGAACACAAACACACATACACACAGTTGACTACAGTGAGAATAGAATACCTGCCTATTTAAATACACAGACTACAGACCACAGTACTTTATGCAAGTGTCACAGCTCAACTCCAACTTGGAGTGTGTCAGATAGCACTTTATAGCTAATGACATCTGCAGTGTCTATTAAAAGCAGGATAAGTATCCCACATTCTGGTGTAAAATGCTTTCAGGAAAGTCAAGCAACAGTTCCGAGACACAAACACACCAGTTGACTGCAGTGAGAATAGAACCCATACCTATCCAAGTATACAGACTACAGAACACAGTACTTAATGCAAACACCACAACACAAGTCTGATTTACATAGGGGTGCAGGTGAACTTATAGTAGATGACATCAGCAAGCCATGTGGGAGACAAGTTGGGAAGACTGCATGAAATGGATGCATAGGCTTGTGCAAGTATCAAAATACTGTCAATTCATGGGACTGGAGTGGTAACTGCAGGATATACACTTCTGCTCTTCTGGCTACACACACACACACACACACACACACACACACACACACACACACACACACACACACACACACACACAGTTGACAACAGTGAGAACAGAACTCCTACCTAAGTACACAGACTACAGAACACAATATGTTATGCAAGCACCATGGCACAAGTCTGATTTACATAGGGGTGCAGGTGAACTTCTAATAGATGACATCAGCAGGCCATGTGGGAGACAAAATGTTGGGAGACCTGTATAGTCTCATAGCTTCATATGTACATAAGAGTTACTAGCCTAATGACCCCGCAGTGTTTAGAAGCCTAGCTGTGTAAAAACACAGTCTTAAAAAGCCCTTACTGAGCAGAATTGGATGGTCATTGTTAGCAGAGTAATTTTATGAGCAGTACAAAATGACCCTGTCCATGAGGAACATAGGTGCTACCCCACCAGAGACTTTATAGTCACCCAACAAGCAGTCAAGGTTGCACTTGAACAGGGTCATTGAGGTGCACTTATTCACCTGCAGTGGGAGCCTATTATAGAGAAATGTTTGTTGTTGGGGGATATATCTGTCTCCCCAGCATGTTCTATTTATGTTACAGGCTAGGATGAGATCCCTGGGCCAAGTTATTCTTGTACCATTTAGTTTGCAGATGTGCAGTATTTCCAGTAGGGCAATATCTGAGACTGCTCTGTAGGGCAGGCATAGGTTACCTCTTAGTAGCCTGCATAATACTGAGTACAGTGACGAGTCTTTTAATCTTTCCATTTATGTCATGTTTGGAGACCCTGGAGTCTTTCAGAACCCTGTACTTTCTGTAATTGCTGCAGGTGTCTGGTGAGATACAGACAGAAGAGAGCATTTTATTCAGTTAGTAGTCTGATAAGGGTAGAGTACAGCAGAGGCATGACCACCCTGGTTTTGGATGTGATGTCAATATGTATGATTTGCGCAATGCAGAAAGTGTGTGGCAACACTATGGATACATAGTGAGGAAAGTGTAGATTGCTATCAACATGTGTTCCCAAGTCTCACAAACTGTGTTTGAGCTTAGAGGGTTGCTATGTATATCATAATTAGCAGGGGCACTTCATTGACAAAGGGGATAATGAGCCATTGTATGCTTTAAGGTTCAGTCTGTGAGTTTGGCACCAATCATTTGTGTGTGGCATCTCCTTCCATAATATGTTACCATCATTGGGGAAACTCAGTATTAGAGTGTCCAGTTACCAGTCATCTGCAAACTTGGTAAACCATAGGCCATCAACCATTGCCTGCACTTCAGGGAAGTAGTTTGCAAGCAGTTGAGGGCCCAGCACAGATCCTTGTGGTATTCTAATAGTAATTGGCTACTGGTGGAAATGTAGTCCTTAACTTTGAGAGTATATGTGTTATGTCAGTGAGCCAGTTGCCTATCCCTATACTACCATATCTCTTAATTCCCACATGGGAGATCTTCACTATGACACATGACTGGGGAATAGTGTCAAAGGCCTTAGATAAATCAACATAGGTGGTATGTCCTGTTAGCCCTCATCCAGGTCTGTGTGGTCAGTTTCCAAGAAGTCCACAAGGTTTAATAAGCAAGATGTACCCGTGACAAAAACAAAATGGGTAGGGTCAAGTGTGCTGGAGGTCACCTATGTCCCTGTGGATAGGGTTCATGCTGATTCCTTTCCTAGCCTTGCAGATAAGTGTTTTAGGGATATGGGTCAATAGTTGTAGTTCTGCATGTTACCAGATTGATGTGCATTGCGTAGCACACAACATTTGATATTACATTTTGTACTGCGGTTGATAGATGTGGGAAAAAAGTAATGGGACACCAGGGCTGCAATGTTTAGGTGGGTGGCAACAGATGAATGTATTGTAAATATGTGAAATATTGTTAGATAGGGCCCTCAGCTTGTAATGTTTACACATGTAATATCATGTCATACACAGGAAATGGACAGTAAACAGCAGTAATACAGCATAATATAAACATTTCCTTAGGGAGGTGAGCATCACATTTGCACAGTAGTTATCAAAGTGCATACACATGCGAGATACACATGTTTGCATGTAGGTAAGCTGTGTGCAAACACGAGCCACATTGCTAAAGCCTGACAGTATTGAGTATCTAACATATACTTCCTGGTTATCAGTACCACATTTGCCCAATGGTAAACAGAGTGCAACAGTGGTAAGCAATTTTAATGCATGTACAGACAGGCGTGAATGTGTTGTCGGCAAAAGTGAAGGTCATGCTGTTCTAGATAGCAGGAATGCATTTTCAGGACTATGGTACACAAAATTCTCACAGTTATACATTTGATCATAAATGTAATAATGCATAGATTACTAAATAAATAAAAGTAATAGTGTATAGAATTTACTCTATTTGAATCCAGGACCATGTGAATGGCAGTCCTATACTTACACCTGTTGCCACAAGAAGGCTGAGGAAACAGTTCTCTATGTTGCACTTCATTGCTGTACACTTCAATGTCACAGCAGTAAAATAAAGGTTGCACACTCTGTAAAAAACCCAGTACCATTTGTACTCCAAGATGGGTTTTCACGATGGCCAAGACCATTAATTGAATGTATCTGGTTTCTATTTTTATCTGTCTGCTTCCCAGGTGGTCCATTTTTTCCTGTTTCCACAATGCCGCACTTTGCACAAACCAGATAAGCACAGTCAGACCTGAAATGTATTTGTTCTCCCGTTCTATTTGCACTATGTGGTGCATCGCCCAAAAAGTGGAATTAAAAACAAGAAAAATAAGTCAAGTAGAAAGGGAGACATAAGTGAAATGAGGAAAAACAATGTATGACATACACAGTAGAAAATTATAGTACACATTAGATATTTCTACATAGTTCAGGATATGCAGCTTCCTCTTTGCCACATAAACTGCTTTGCTGCAAAGAACTGAAGTCATTCTTCACACAACTAAATGCAACAGAATGTACACTGCTATGAAACCATCAGCTGTTATTTGTACATTTATTTATCTTTAATATATTTGGATGTAGTGCACTTAGTGATCACACAACCTGTTATAATTATGCTTGCAAATATACAACTCTGTCTTACATGGCTGTGTTTCCTGGTAATTCTTCACTTATCTGAACAGAAGTGTGAGACATGCAGTGTGTAAGCCATTCCATGTCATTGACCTTAAAATGTATGAAGATATTGACTGTGAGTAATATGATATGTAGTTGCCAGCAACTGAAGACCAGGTTGGATGGCACAAATAAGCATATACTGTTCTTTTAGGGGGAGCATAGGCAAGTTACTGTTATTGTACAAATAAGGGTACACTGCTCTTTTGGGTGGAGGGAACAAAGCTCAGTTACTGTTATGGAACAAAAGAGGATAGCTTCTTCTTTTATGGGGGAGCAAAGGCGAGTTACTGTTATGGCACAAACAAGGATATGATGCTCTTGTTACTCTCCTTGTTTTGCATCCTGCCTGTTGTTTGGTCTTGGGAGGGGATGTGAAGTCAGAAACTGCAATGTGTATTATTACGTTCTAGCTTCTCTCTTTAATGATTTACTAGTACAAAAGTATGGTGCTAAACTGAGGGCATGCAGTGATCATCAGTATTTTTGAGAGCTATGACTGGGTGAATCTTTGATGCTTGAGGCCTACAACATACTAATGAACACATATAAGTAAAATAAGTCTCTGATGTCACATGTTAAGGTACTTTTTCTTTTTTCTTTTGATACTGTTTCCCACAACCTTTTCTTGTCCAAACTCTCTCTTCCCAATCCCTCCCCCTCCTCTATTAACTGGTTTTCCAGTTACTTTTATAATAGACAGCAAGTCGTCAAGTGGAACAATAGTACCTGTTCCTTCCTTCACACTCCAACAGGAGTTCCACAAGGCTCAATACTGGATCCCTTAATTTTTAACATCTTCATTAATAATTTTCATCAGTGCATTCCTAATAACAAACTTGTCCAATACACAGATGATTCTACCATAATTTGCTATGCTCAGTCTCTCCCCAAACTCATGCAACTAACACAAGATGCCTTCTCTTGTATTGAGTCTTGGATGCTGAAAAATCACCTTGCTCTCAATGCATCCAAAACCAAAATCATGATCTTTACCCCATCTAAAAACACCTCTATTGATAAGATTCCCATTGAAATCGTCTCCCATGCAAAACTTCTAGGTGTTGTCATTGATGAACATTTAAAGTTTGACATTCATATACAAACTAGTATTAAGAAAACACACCAAAAGCTTGGAATGCTGTATCATCACAGCCGTTATCTCAGTCTCTCTTCCAAACATATACTGTGTATTTCCTACCTTATCCCCTCTCTCTTGTATGGACCCCCTCTCCTCACCAACCTTCAATCCTCCCTAAAGTCAAAACTATCATCCTGCTACAATAAAATCTCTAAGTTTGCTACTGGGACCAAATCCTCCTTCCACCACTGTGGTGCACGCCAGTCCTTGAACTGGCTGGAACTTCCCCATTATCTCTCTTACATTCAACTGTTAACTACTCACAAACTCATTTTCAAACTCTCTAACTACCCTTTCCTCTCCTCTATACTCACCTTGCATCATCCTGACAGACTACTCAGCTCCAGTAACCAGAACCTCCTCAAAGTGTACAAACCCTTACATGTACCTGGCAATTTCTCCTGTCTTTATCCCTCAGTCGCCTATGGAATTCTCTTCCCCCCACATTCGAATCACCCAAAACCACTCCACCTTCAAGACCATGCTCCATTCCCATCTCTTCTCACTGGGAATGCTCATGCTTTCACCCCACCTGACTCCCTCTATATCATTTCTGCTCCCCTTTCCTTTTTTCTCCTTTCTCAAAACTCAACCTAGTGACTCCTTTCATTTAATTTCCACTCCTTCTCCCTTTTTTCCTTTCTCATAACTCACCCTAGTGACTCCCTTCATTTCATTTTGATTCCCTCTCCCTTTTCTCCTTTCTCATAACTCAGCCTATTCACTTTTCACTGTTCTACTCTCCTGCTCTAATTCTTCCTACCTCACACCTCATAAAACTTTGAGTACATAAGTGCCTGCACTCCAAATTATACTTATGTACTCCAAAATACTTATGTTTTAATTTCATTCAATGCTTTGTTACAACACCGTGCGCAAATGTTACTATTCTGTCTTCTATATTACTGTGTTTTTAGTAGTTTTGAAAATTGTATTGTACTTAACTTTGTTGATATTAGCTTTGTAATAATTGTATATGGAGCTTTTCTCCCCAGGTCTCCATTGAAAACTGGCTGATTTTGACCCAATGGACTTTCCCGGTTAACAAACTGCAAATAAAATAAAATAAAATAAAATCCACTACTATTTACTTGATTACTGTACCAAGTTAAGAAATATAAGGATATGCCATAATGTTATTAAACAATACACTATAGGCTCATGATGTACCTTGCAAATGCAGCAGTTGACACAATTTTAGCTCAGGGCTGACTCTCCCTGATGCAAGCAGTACACAGCCAATACATGGGGAGGTAAAGGTTGTGTGAGTTGCCTGGTGTCAATTTTACTATAGGTATCTGAGTAGGAGCAAGGTTTTAGGCACCTAGGTGGACAGTGAATGTGCTATGCATTGTCTCTTAGCCAAAGCAAGGGCATACTGAGCATACCTACATCTGCCTCCAGCCACAGCAGATGGCGGTTCCACGATCTAAGTCCTCCTCTGACTGTGTCTGTAGTTACCTAGGCATTGGTGGGGAGATGTATGTCCCTTCCCCTTGTTGAGTCTGATGCAGCTGTTTCCACAGAATAAGACTGTGTAGCATAGTACATATTGTGATGATTTGTATGCATGTCCATGAATTATACTACATATGTATCTAGGCACTGGAACCATGATTTCATCAGCCCAAACACATACTCTATGATCTTTCTGGCTTGAACATGTGCCTAATTATGGCATTCTCCCATGGCTGTGTATGCACTTCTGATGGGTGTCATCAGCCATGGTTTCTGTGCATAGTCAACATCACCCAGTAAATGACTGTATGGGATGTCCCTCCTAACAAACATCTGGTACATCTGTGAAGTGTGCCAGCTATGGGAGTCATGATAACTGCCATGGTTGCCAGCGCACGCATTCAAGATAATTCCTTGGGCATTACACATGATGTAGCAGTTGATGGAGTGGTGTCCCTTATGGTTAATGTAGATTCTACCCTGTTCACCAGGTAGTGCCTTAATGTATACATGAGTGCAATCTATACTTCAGGGTGCTGCACTACATGGCAGAACTGCTGCGTATTTCTGGCCTTCTCAACAGAACTATGGGGAAAACATATGTGCTCACTGGCATGTATGAACATAGCATTCAGGAATTGGTGGAGGATCCTGTATGCTGATGCCTGTGACATACCCATCAATTCCCCAGTTGGTCTTTGAAAGGTACCTGTAGCTAAGATTCTAAGGTCTACACATACCTTAGTTTCCACTGGGATGGGTTGCCCCTGGTTGGTTCTGGCTCTGAGTTTAGGCCATCAGAGGTCACAGAGTTCTTGTATTGTGCTCCTGTCCACCCTGTAGAGGTCTACAATCTCCAGGTCATGTAGCATCTGAAAAGTTACGCAGGGCCTGAAAACCCTTCTCCTTCTTGGCCTAGGCCTATTGCCATCAACAACTGCACCATTGGTTTCAGCACATATAAATGGATCAAAGCAGCAGCAGCCCCTAGCATTGTGTCCCTGTAGATGTTCCATGTCTCTACTCCAATAGTATTGAAGTATGCAGGAAAAACCAGTATGGAGTTTACATGGATGCTTTATAGTTTGTTGAATAGCTGCACTATGTTGGATTGATTAATTGACATGCAATTGAAACACTAATGTTGTAATTAGCATCTATTAAGCACATCTGCTGCTTGCACTTTAGTGCACCTCCATGCACCTTCGCACACCTCTGTGTAAATAAATTAAGCACAGGCAAAATTGGTATAATCCACCTTCACACACATCCATGCACCTTCACACACCTCTGTGTAAATAAATTAAGCACAGGCAAAATTGGTATAACTTTCCTCCATTCCCATGATATTGTGCAAATATGGAGCACAAAAGGTATAGGAAAGGTTACACACCCACCCTGTACTAGAACCTAGGACCATCTATACTCCAGCCCTACAGGTGCTGCCACAGAATAGTTACATGAAAAGCACCGGAAAACATGCCATTCATTCCGCCATTTCTTTGCTTGCACTAAGTGCTGTATCATGCAAACAATGACCAAAATAATAAAAAAGTACTTCTTAAAGTGGGCAGAGATGACACATTTTGCCACCAAATGAAAAGTAGGTTGCATCTTAATGAAACAGAACTTTTGAATTGTGCACTGCTTACATGCATTATCACCCTTCACAGACTTCTATGTAAACCTCTGTAATCTAACCTGACACACTCCCCTGATGTCAGCATTCACTGTTGTCATCCATTGAAAACAAACACTGAGTGAGTGCCTACATGATGATAACATCCCTATACAGCTCCAGTTTATTGTGCTTCTGCAATTCTAATGAGTTCAAACCTCATCTGCATCTTCACCATGCTGATGACCCTGAATCTGCATGGTTGGCAATCATTTAGCCATGGAAACTGAAGGGGAGCCAAATGTTGAACACACATCTCATCTCCCAGGCCCATGCTTACATTTATCAAGGGTATCAGAACTTGTCAGAGATTTGGGATGCATGGCTAGGCTTATAAAGGCCCTTGTGGTCATTAGCCTAGTAAATACCTATGAACCTATGAATAAGGGAGGGTATTACTTTACCATATATCTGCACAAAGGAGTGCTGAGTTTGAGACATTATGCCTGTATTTCATCAGCCACATATGCTTACATGCCACTACAAATAGTCTGCTTCATGAGGTTTACACTTTTAGCTGTCTGCATTAGTTACAAGTGTGTTCTTCATTTGGGGGAGGGGGGAGTGAAGCTGCATTTATGTCATGGCACTTAAAAAGGATATGTTGCTATTGTTACCCTACTTTTCTTGCATTCACCCTGTATAGAACTGGAATTATGTGTCTGTTGTCACATGTTACGGTCAGTTCTGTACAAATCTAACAACTTTTACTTACTATTCTGTCCATGTAGACTTCTTTCCGTGGCTGTATTTGAAAAGTTGTCGAATACACGGGGAACACCAGCAGAGTCTACATTGTAATTTTAGTGCTTGTTGAATCCCCCCCACTGTTGGTTTGCTTGATTACCATGCCACAGTATTTACCTTGTATGCATGTGACTGTGTGCCGCTACACAGAGTTTAAGGAATCTGAAAGTATTTGCACCTATGTGCACATCATGGCACAATGCGCATACTGTGAAAAATGACTGTGTAGGATTTATTTAATCCCCCCATTTTCTTTTAAAAAGACCTTGTTTGGAGCAGCAAATAGAGCCTGGTTTGCCATTAATTAGACCTGCAGTGGGTGCCATCTGTAATGCATATGACATAGAATAATTAATATGCACACACTTCCCTAAAACATGGAATTCTTAGCCGTTTAGTAGAAAGTTCTGTCTGTGAATGTCAATCACTGAGGTAAAGTTAAGCTAAAGGTGAAGCTTTAATTGTGTTTGCCTTGTTTGCAATCATGTATTTTTTGGGGGGATTTATTTCATATTCTGTCAGCTGTCAGCACTAATTAAGAGGTGAGATGTATCATACCATGCTGTTTAATTAGTCTCAATATTAAGCCAGCTTTAAAACAAGGGCAATCAGTTACAGTTATGTACTTGATGACACCAGCCTGTTAATGTTCAGCATTGCAAGTCATTGTGCAGTCCCTGGGAATCAAGTTCTGTCTACTTTGATTCAGCTAATTATTTTTTTTATTTATTGTTGTTATAAATAACTCGGTACAATATAGATTTCAGATAAACTTTCACAAGAGCCAGCAGAAACATTGCACAGAAATGCTCTTTAGTTAATGAAGTAATCATTATTCATGTGGGCCATCCTTGCATCCCAATTTATTTTTACATCTGAAATAAAGCAGAAAATAATAAAACTGTTTTTCAACTGCACTTGCAAAAAAGCCAGCCATTAATTAATAAAACAGATGCTAATTTATTTCACAGAAACTAGTGGAATATGTAGGATAGCTTTGTCAGAATATTGCAAGTGATAATAATGCCAACTATTGAAGACAAATGACCTACAGCAACCTCATCAAATGCGTCAAGCTAAAAAAAAACTATGACAGAATAAGTGGTTTATAAAATTAAAGCTAAATTTTGTTCAGTGATCTGGCAGTCTATTTATAGGTTCATAGGTTCATAGGTAGGTACTAGGCTATCGGTCCAAGGGCCTATATAAGCCTAGCCAACAAGGTTCCCTGGCTTACACCACCCAAGAAAGTTATTTTCCTGTGCCACTGTCGAGCAGAGACACAGAAGTAATCCCCGGGGTGTATTTCCTATTTCCCATCCACTCATCAAGATTTTTGTTGAAGAGTGCTAATGAGGAACTTTGCTTGACATAGATGGGTAGCCTGTTCCAGAGTATGGGAAGTCTCTGGGACAGGAATCTATCCCTCCAATATGTACTGTTTATTGTGGTGACAAGGTTTAGGTCCCTAGAGTGTGTAGCTCGGAGGGATTGGGATTTCTTTAGGTGTAGCATGTCCAACAGCTCTGGGTTTGACATAGCTTTATGTTAGGCAGAGATCATCTCGGAGTAGGCAATATGCTACAGAATAAAGCTGGAGTTTTTTGAGATGGTCAGCATAGGTCATTTGTTTGAGGACAGTAATCCTCTTTGTGAGGTACTTCTGTGGCCTTTCCAGCTGCTGCAGATGTCTTGTGAGGTACATTCCAAAAGGGGCATTGTACTCTATAATGGGTCTAATGAGTGTTGAGTAGAGGGGAACAATAACCTCTTTTTTCCTGGATGAGAACCCTTTTATGATGAGGTGTGCCATGTAGACGGACTTCCTGACTACTGTGGAGATGTGACTATGAAAGGAGAGACTACTGTCCACCTGGGTCCCAAGGTCTCTTATCACACATTCGGTGTTAAGTAGATTGCTGCCTATGTGGTAGTTCATGGGTACAGAGTTTTTACCAAAGGGGATGACAATGCACTTTTTGGCATTGAGCTTGAGGCCATGGCTCTGACACCAGGCATCTGTCTCAGCTAGGCCCTTCTGTAGGATGTCCACATCATTTGGGGACTTGACTATGGCTCCTAGTTTTCAGTCATCTGCGAACTTCGTTAGCCAGAGGCCTTCTGTGTTAGCCTGTACTTCAGAGAAGTAGATACCAAACAGGAGAGGTCCCAGGACTGAAGCCTGTGGTACTCCACTTGTCACTGGTTTGAGGTCAGATTTGGAGTCTGCAACTTTTACGGTGTGGGTTCTGTCAGTGAGCCAGTTGGCAACCCATCTTGTGTTGTAGGGATTAATACCTAGTTTAGTGAGTTTGGCTGTAATTCCAGAATGGGGGATGATGTTAAAAGCCTTGGCGAGGTCAAGATAGGCTGTGGGAACCACGTTACTCTCATCTACAGCTTTGGTGACTGCCTCAAAGAAGTCGATCAGGTTCAAGATGCATGATCTGCCTTTCACAAACCCAAACTAGGTGGGATCCAGAGTTTGGAGGTTACCAATGTCTTTGGTTATGAGCTCCATGATGATACGTTCCATTGCCTTGCAGACCAGGCTCGTCAGGCTAATAGGTCGACAGTTCCCGGGATCAGTGATACTCCCCCTTTGTGGAGTGGAATAACTGTTGCTGTGTGCCATTCAGTGAACACAAAGCCTGATGTGAGGCTATTATTGAACATGGTGCTTAAGTGGGGAGCTGGTTCGTTCTGAAGTTCGTGTAAAACGCAGCCTAGGATGGTGAAATAGCCATTTCTACAGGGGTACAGTTGTAAAACCAGGCTAGTATTATGCCAGGAAATTAACGGCAAATACCTGAAATATCCTGCAAGCCATCAGTAAAAGGAAAATGGTAGAGCATCAGCCCTAAGCAGATCATAAGAGTTCAAGTCATTCGAGACTTAGTAAAACAGAATTTTGACAGCAAAGGTTAATAGCTTGTGTAATTCAAACAGAAGTAGGAATAATTACTAGAACAGAAATGTACCAACTCTGCTACAGAATATGCATTCAGAGCCATCCATGAGTGGTGACAATCCCATAATTTACTTTCCAGGTTAAATAGATCAGTTGAGAGGTTAGGCATGCCAGCATTTGAAGTAGGTAAGGTCTCAGAAGCAGGAAACTCACATGACCAGTGCCTCTTAGGTAATAAAATGAATGCTTAATTATGACACATGCATGTTGTTTCATTGCATTACTCCAAGGCTATTCACTTGATCTGTTTGTACCCACAACTTTGTCTATGGGATTTGAGTCAAATCAGATGCAATTATCTCTCCAGCCTCTCCATATGAAAACTGCATTACCAGAGTGAATCATAACTTAGCTTTTAAATATCAAAGCTTAGATTTCTGATAAAATATTCAACAGTATCTTAATTTTTTGTCCATGTAGGAGCAACATATGATCTGGATAAAAGTTAAGCATTCAGTCACTCTGTCTAATGGGCTTATCCATAGGCAGCATATCACTAGCAAACAGTTCTGGTGATTATTTCTGCCTTAGTACCGACAGATGAAAGGTTGAGGATATGAGATTAAACATCACTTTCCTAGACTGTTTTCATTTAGAAATGAAGAAACATGTTGTACAACATCCACTCATTTTCAATGATATAAAAGGTGCAGTGAGACGGCTGGAATACAAACTGTCATTTGTGAAGACAGCAGAATACATACCTGGCTGATCCAGCTATGAAAATAAGGCACATAAGCTGATCCTGAAATGCAAAACCAAATAAAAAAAGGAGTACATAAA
Organism: Protopterus annectens; assembly: GCF_019279795.1. Classification (NCBI taxonomy): domain Eukaryota; kingdom Metazoa; phylum Chordata; order Ceratodontiformes; family Protopteridae; genus Protopterus; species Protopterus annectens. Next base: position 140,273,873 of record NC_056731.1, read on the forward strand.
ATGTGAGATAGAAAAGAAGGACCAGGCCAAGAATGAATACTTAGTCTCTAAAAAGAGACTTAGAGAGCTGCAACAGGGGCAAAGAACAGCAAGTCAAGAACCTCTACTAGCTTCTGGAAAGTGGCTCAGCAGATGGCACAAGAAAGATTTATCAGGTTGCAAGGCAATGACAAAAAGACTAAAGACACCATCGATAAGAATCACCAGCAACAATCTGCTCACCAGAAGAGACTGACAAAAGCAGAAAAAAGGATTACTTTAAGAAGCTTCTGAATGAAGAAAACCCCATGGAAGCTGTACTGCCCAGCGTACAGCCTTTGATGAAAGAAAAAGAAGAAGCCACCCTAGAAGAAGTGAGAACAGTGCTAAAGGAAATGAAGTCAGGGAAAGCAGCGGGCTGAGATGAACTTACAGAAGATATTAATCGGAATACTGACTGAGTAAGGAGACATGACTCGTAAACGTAGTCATCATAGTTTGAATAGAAAGGCATACCCAAGATGACTGCATTATTAGCATTTTAGAGACAGTATACAACAACAAAGGGGACATTCACAACTATGGACACTAAGTGCTATCAAACCCCTGCAATACTGCAGGAAAGTGCTGCAGAGGGTAAGTAGTAGGAGGTAAGATGGGTGATGAGCAAGTTAGATTCAGCTCTGGAAGCAGTGCTCTGAACTAGTGCTTACAGTGATACAGACAGGGTAGAAGACATTGGAGATAAGTGAGGAGTCCAAACAGGCATTACTAGACTTAAGGAATGCATATAACATGGTCCAGGAAAGCTGATCTGGTCAGTCTGGTGGTAGGTTGAAGTCACAGAAACATTGGAGAATTGCATCAGATTATGTCCAGGGACCCGTGACACAAGTGCGAACAGTGTTCTGACTTGCAGGTGAGCTCATATTGAGAGTGAGTATTTATCAAGATTGAGCTCTGAGCCCACTAATGTTCATACTGCTGCTGGACTACATTAGCATGTAGGTTGGAGGGAGCAGACCAGCACAGATAAAATATGCAGACAATTTGATATTACAGTCAGACTCTGAACAGAAACTCCAACAATGATATGGGACTAGAATACCATAGTAGTACCCTCGCAGCTTAAAGATAAACATTTGACTCAGCATCAAAAACTTATTTGGAAGATCACGCACTGACCTTTCTAACCTTTCTAAAAAGCACATCTGCATATAAATTTTGGCTCTCATTTGCACATTCTAGCATTTATAACCTCTCTTGCTCCTAAAGTGCATTACCTTTACTTTGCCACTTACTGTATTATGCATGTTTATCATGTCTTCCCATTAATCTTGTAATTCTTCATCTATAGTGTAAGTATCCCTAAGTTATTACTTCTTTGTTATTGCACCTTTTATTTTATTTCATTACTTTTGCATATTTCTTTGTAGCACTTCCTTCACATGCATCTTCTTTGTTTAGCTTCAAAACTACCCACACTATTCGATAGTTATCCACATCAAGACCCTGTAAAGGTGTGGTGATAGTCATGTACCCCTATAATTAATCTTCTTGTGGTACAGTCCACTTTCCTTTTAAGTTTGGTTACCATGGCTGCAACAATAACTTAATGACCATCGTTATTAAATTTAGATGTGATCCATATCCTTAATCCCTTGAATTTTTTTCTCTTCATTATAGCATTAAACCTCACAAGAATCAGAGGGTCTATATTAGAACACCGAAAAGACTAAATGCCAAATGGCTTAAAACTCGAACATGCCGTTCATCAAGGTGTTTTTTGTGAGATTGCGGTACACGGAAGATCAGAAAATTTGCCCTTTCCTCACTGTAGTGCAATTTTGGACTTGGTATTTATAATTAGCGTGGGGTGGGCACAGTCCCCCACAAAAGATATTTCAGTGAACGGCATTTTTGGGTTTTAAGCCGTTCAACATTTGGTCTTTTCAGTGTTCTAATATAGACCCAGAATCAGCAAATATCCCTGCACATTGATCAAAATGTGTCACTGTAGGTCTTTGTGTTGAAACCTATTTATCGTCTCATTTAATACTTTTCTAACTTCCTTAGAGTTTTTTTTTTAAGGTTTCAACCCCCCCTAGTTACAATAACTGACTCTACCTTAATACTTTCCAATCTCATGTATGTTGTATAAAGTACAGCCCTGTATCAGGATATGAGGGGCCCCATTAAATACATTTTTCATCTAAATCCTTTGTAAACTTTTTTAATTTGTAAATCTTAAGAGTTAAAAAATAATAATTTCAAACATGTGCAGTCACTGTCACGTGTATACATCTCTAACAGATAACTGCTTTAGCTTTTCTTAACAATTGTTTCAACATTCTGAAAGAGGAATATTTTCTGACATGTAATTTATATGTAATATGTCTATATCATGAAGGACATCTCATACTATAAATACTCCCTCAGGATGCTAATTGTAACTGTAGATAAATGTGTCAGCACAACCCGGTCTGTTAAGTTGGATTAATTGTTCCACTGAACCCCCAACCACCAAGAACTCAGTGTTATTTGATAATAATTTCTACTGGATAACCTTTGGTGTTAAAGACAAAATCACAAACGTTGTTTTTACCTCCCCACCTTAGTCTATAGATAATGCCTCATAAGACATGCAAAGTGCATGCAAACAAAAATGGTTATGGATATTTATAGAGGGATAAACAAGACTACCATTGCGCAATGATGATGATGAATGAAAATCAAAACAAGAGGAGGATGTTAAGTTGAAAACATTTGCCAAAAACAGTATAATAGTTTAGTAGAGCCATGCATTCCATCTTGTCATGTCAATGACTGGTTCAATAACCTGGGGGTGGCTGAGCTGAAAAAATGTGGGAAATAGCAATTGTTCAGGTAGGGTCTGCAGGGGAATGATCATGCACATATATTGTGGGATTGAAAGATGGTAGAAGCTTTGTGGGACTCAGATGCAATAAGTTTGGGTAGATATCTATAAGCAGGGAACTGAAAAGACCCAGATGTATTAGATGAGTTTGGGATGTGTTCTATAGATTAACATATTTAGCTGAATGTAATGGTGAGTTGCATTAAATGAGACATTGCAAGCAGCTATTACAGGATGGGGAGTTTAAAGGGAGAATTAGAGAAAAGGCTTTGGGCATGGTTTGCAACTATGAGGATGTCATTAAAAGGGACTAGTCAGGAAAGGGATGATAGGTAACAGAAAAATGTCAGTGTGTGAATGAAGTGCTAGAGGAATGAAAAAGTAAAAGACAAAGTCTGTTAATAATGAACACAAGGGTGCAGACCTATTATGTGGTTAAGTAGAAGGAAGATCTGGGGAGTGAGGCAAGGCAGCCCTTGAGAGGCAATTGTGGTATATGGTGAAGTGAGTGTTATAGAGTTCTGGCTATGAGAGAGTGGTGTGTGTGTGTGTGTGTGTGTGTGTGTGTGTGTGTGTGTGTGTGTGTGTGTGTGTGTGTGTGTGTGTGCACGCGGCGGGCAGAATGTGTCGAGTATGGGGAATGCAAGAATCACTGGATGTGCATGTGATTCAGCAAGGGTAGGTGCACGATCAGCGGGATACAAGCCACTGCAACATCTCGAAACCATAAGAATGTAGAAATGGAGATATGGTAGGGGGAAATGCTTTTCTTAATAGTCAGTTATCCCTGATTATAAAAGCATAAATTATCAGTGGAGGGATGTTTTCCTTTCTTCACTGTCATTCTGGATACTGGCCACCTATTTTTTTTTTGCTGCAAAGTATGAGAAAACTGTTTTTATTTGGCATATCTAATAGAACAGTATGAATATGTGTAGGACTGTCTAAGGAATTATTATTATTGGAAATCACTGTAGCTGTCTGTATGAAATTGTTGGCTGAAAAACATATATTTATAAAATGTGTAACAAAACAAAAAGAGTAAAAAACATGTCAAGTGAAATGACACCAGGCGTAAAGAAAGCAGATAATGTAACATGGTTGAATAAAAGAATCAAAGAGAAAGGCTAGTGACAAGCACAGTAATTATTTATCTCTGTGTCTATATTTTTAGTTAGTAAGTTAGTTTTATTTGATAAGTTGAGCATATGACTCTGATCCATTTGATACCTAGCACAAAATAGACTCAGGGCATGTGACACATATCACACCAAAGAGTTGCAGAGAGAAAGAGAGAGGAAAAAACAAGCAACATAAACATAGCTCTCAAACATTGAGCTTAAATGTGGAAAACAAATAAATCAAATGCTGAGTGCTCAAATACAAAACAGATAATTAATGAAGTAAATATGCAGACAAAAACATTAGGATATGGATACTACTGAACAAGCTGTCCAAAGGAAAATAGCTGGTTAACATAACATGATGGGGTATTATTAAGAATTATATAAGTAGACCATGGTTCTACACATGTAGGTTAAAATGTGCTACACATATAGGAGAGAAAGATATAGTGACAAAGGTGCTACATATGTAGGTCTGAAAAATAACCAGAACTTGGAAAGAATTTATCAAGGAAGGGCACACCTCAGAATTCTGATTTATTTTACTAACAAGTGAGGGGACTAGCTGCACTACAGGAAGGTGATAAGGAAGGCACACAATAAACTTAGAAACAACTATAAAAATTGTATATTTTGTGCCTGGATCAATGGCAGACTCCGCAATGGCAAATGAACTTGTCTTTTTAATGGAGAAGTGAAACTAATGTATCATTTGCAAGTGATTGCATCCTTGGTAAGCCTGCTGTCTAAGGCAGTAAAAACATGTAGCATTTCAGGGTCATACTCCTTTTTTTGGACAGTTCATGCATCTGTATAACGTTTGCCAATGCTATTCCTTTCAAATATTATCAGGATGTGACCTGAATGTTTGTATTTATGTTAGGTATAATACTTTGCATGCTTTGTTTGCAAAGGTTGTTCCTTTAAGGCATGCTGAAATTTTCAGCTGTTTAAGGCTATGCTACTTATTCTATTATTATTTCAATTTTATTTTATGCCATTTTATTTTATGTATTAATTAGGTAACCATGTGAATAGTCTTTCAATATAAATAGATATTTAAAGCACAGATCCCTGTACTGAGGCACATTACTTTTCCAGCCTTAGGGGGTAAGGCATCTCCCTCCCATAAGGGAAAACAACAGACCTCAGGGAAAACTGGTACTGGTGAGCAATAAAGCTGCTGGCTGGGAATCTTAAAAAAAATCAGGAAAAAAGAAACATGCACTCTAGACAACTCCAGCTGAGACTTCAGAGTACTCAACCAATTATAACTGGTTTAGAAATCAAAACTTCTTTATTGAAAAACAAATAGATGAGTGCATTTGCCCTTAAATGAGCTTCATCTGATCTAAAAATATCTAAAAAAAGGTGTGAAACCCTTCAACAAAAATAATGTTTTATATGTAGGTATGATGTTTGTATTGCTGAGTTTCTTAGAGTGTGATATTTTGAATACTTTGACGTGCTAGTTATGATGATTTTAATAAAGCTATAGCAGGGCTCAGTATTATATTATGAATCGTTTAAAGGTGAGTCTATTAGCATGTACTCCCAATGCATTCAGGAGTGACTTCACTATCCAAGGGGCTATGAAACTTTTGTGCAGCACAATAAATACCTTACTATGCTGTACAATATAAAGACTACTTGAGTTGAAAACTATTGATGGAAATTGTTGCATCTTCAAAAAGCATTAGTCAAATTAAAGTATTTTCAAAACAGCAAGATCATATTTTGCTGATTTGTGCACCCATGACTGAGCTCCACTTTATAGTATTCATAAAGAGGACTAGAACAGAACATTAAAATAACAGATTGAAGCTTTCACTTGAGTAATTTGTGAGGCAATCTCACTTTACCAATTTCATCAAAGCAGGCTGAAAGCAAGACAATGCAAGACTGGAAATTACTATTAAAAAGGCAAATAATAAGAAAGTTTGGTGTGTTGTCCTTTGAGGTAGTTCACATATAAACACTAAAAATTAAATCAGAGCATATAAAGTACATAAATAAAAACATAAAGAAATAAGAAAATGTGCATAAAGTACTTAGACACAAAATGATATGAGGACAGAATGATGACTCACTCAGAGAAATAGTAATCCATGCTATAGCACACCAGGACAAGGACAGAAAGGGAATGTGGACTATAAGGTAGACTTCTATAAAGCTGAAATGTACAGAACTGGAAATGCTAAAAAGTGTCTATTAAATGACTCCACTAAATAGTTTATGCATAGCAGAAGTATCCATGCATATTAGAAGAAGTAAGGATAATGCAGAGTTAAATTTGGCTGTGGGGGGGGGGGTCAATAAGACCTACACAGTAGTAATGAAATTTAGATTCAGTAAGTGCCATGTAGAGGTACACATCCCCAAACAGATAAGGTAAACACCATGGCACGCTAAGTATAGCATAAGCAGCTGAATTGCATGCTAATCAACCAATCCAACAAGGTGGAGCAATTCAACAAGCTATAAAGCATCCATGAATACTCCATGCTGGTTTTTCCTGTGAATTCCAAAACTTTTGAAATTTACCTATGGAAAGGAGCCTATATGGACAGAATGTTAGGGGCTGCTGCTGCTTTAATTCATTTGTATGTGCTACAGGCTGAAGCCAATGCTGCTGCTGCTGGTAATAGGCCTAGGCTGAGAAGGAGAACAGTTTTCAGGCCCTGTTTAACTTTTTATAACTACATGATGTGGAAATTGAGGAGCACTACAGGGTGGACGGGGACACACTACAGG
>NC_056731.1:140283107-140337953 GCF_019279795.1 Protopterus annectens
GAAAAGTTTCAATGATCTATCATACTGATATATACAATATTATTGTAAGTTTAAACTGTTCTTTCTAGTTCTAAAGATATGATATCAAGAAGCCTTTAATGAAATCTTGACACATACTAAGAAATAAGTGTATAAATCGTATAATTTATTTTATAATACATAGTAATACAGATGAGTTTAACTGTGGTTTTGAAAGTTGTAATATATATATGACATTAGGTAGTAGCTAGAGTTCTGCTGTTATAGTTGAGTTGTTGTAACTACTCAAATTCAAAGTTTATAACTCCAGGCTGGGTGCGAAGTTCACTCCTAACACTATTTTATTTGATTATTGTTACAGTTTGATTACAGTTCTGACATCCACATCATATCTCATAATCACATTTTTATTTCTAATAAAAATTAAAGTCCCACATATTCTTACAGATACTTCACAAGTCAAAGCCTTGATTCATTTAACATCTATAGGAGGGAATAGCTTACTAATCTGTATAAAAAATGATAAACTAAACATATTTTGCCTTATGCTATATATGTCAAATGGCAACCCTGAGAGGAATCTCCCTAAACATTAATGGTTAAATAACCCATGTAAGAGGAGAAGTTTAATCAGATATCTTAACCTGCATAGATCTAACCTAATATTTCTTCAAGAAATTCATCTTCTTAAAAAAGACATAGATAAACTAGAAACCAACAAGTACATTACTTTAGTCAGCTCGGAACATACACAGAAACAAAGGGGGGTAGATATCCTGTGGAACAAATCCATACCTATTCCCAAAATTATTAAGACATCCAAGGGTGACAAGGGAATGTTTTGCATGGTCACAGTACAGATTAATAGAAAGATTTTTACATTTATCAACATATATTGGATACCTGCCATAGGTATTACCACAGTGAAACAACATTTCAATCAAATAATACTCCACTCTAAAGGATACATCATATTAGCAGGTGATTTCACTTGTACTCTATATGATAATGATACTACTACCCTTGGGAAGAGGAAAATTACAGCTAGCGCAAAACATCTAAAAGACTTTATTAACTTATATAATTTGAATGACATTAATAACCAAGCTGATTCTAAGTCACTACCATATACTTTTTTTCTCGAACAGACACAAGTCTTACTCTAGAATAGATAGAGTTCTGATCTCTAACCAACTTGTAAAAGATTTATCTAAATCTATGGTCATTTCCTGCCCAATATCTGACCATAATTCTATCACTTTTGAACTTATGGTAAATGTAACACACAATACCCAGATTAGAAGAATTCCTGCCTACTTAACTCAACTAACAGACTTCAAAGAATTTACAAATAAGGAGACACAAAACTTCCTAGAAATAAATCCTACACCAGATATTTCTATTATATATATATATATATATATATATATATATATATATATATATATATATATATGTGATGCTCTGAAACCTTATCTATATGAGCAAAGTACAAGATAGTAAAATAATTAAAGGAAAACATGGGACAAAGATCTTCTAGATATACAGAATAAGCTAGACACTTTAAGCTCAATAGTAAGGGAGATATCACAAATAAAAATATTATAGAAGAAATAAATAAGTTAAATGAGAAGTACAATGAAATTTTAACTCACAAAATCAAAATAACCCTAGATAAATATAAATTCCTATCATATTCAATAAATCCCAAATATTTAAATAAAATTAAAAATAAAACAAAAAGACTTGTGTGTGTTTCCACATCTCCCCTACACCATTGGGGTGCCAGGTGTATTTAATTGTAAGACACAAGGAGTAGTTTATGCGGCTATATGCAACAAATGCCAACATTTTTATGTTGGCATGACCACCAGACACCTTAACTCCAGAATTAGGGAACATGTATATAGTATAAAAAAGCGTGACAACAAAAATGCTTTATATAAGCATAGTCAAGATTGTTGTGACTTCAGCATGTTTTTATTTACAGTTTTAAAAAAAGGCAGAGCAGATTTGAGAGGGGTTGATTTTAAAAATACTTTAGAACAGAGAGAAACTAGATGGCAAATCCGTTTAAAGGCAGACCAGAAACCTGGGTTAAATGATGCAATAAATATTAAATGTTTTTTAAAGTATTGTAGACTATATGTTAAAAAGAAGGGGAACTTTGAGTAGTAACCTTTTAGTGGATATTTTGTTACACCCCCTTTTTTTACAAACACATTTCTTTCAAATAGTTTGTGTTTTTGTAACAATTTATTTACTTTTTAAGTATATATGTGATTCAACAGATGTATTTACAAATGAGTTCAAGTGAATTTTATATGATAATTAATCAATGAGGCAAATTGTTTAATTGACTGTGATATATAAGTAGAAATGTCTTAGTTTGTTTTATTTCTGATGAAGTCTTTGACGAAAGTGGTGATTAAAGGATTTATAAGCTAAAAGCTGTGATTTATTCCTTGTTCCTGGACTGTTGTTTTACTTTTTTAATGAAGTGGTTGCACCTTCTTGTTACTTGTTATAAGAAGAAAGTTAACTTTAATAGATTATGCAAATAAAAATAAGAAGTATCTAAATCTAATTAGCCTTGACATAAACTCAGCCTTTGACTCTGTGAGCTGGGACTACTTGTTTATCTTGCTAAGGTGTACAAAATTCTCTGATGCATTCATAAATCTGATTGAAAATCTATATAAAGGAGCACTGACATACATAAAAAGTGGCACATATGTCTCTCAAAAGATATCTGTATTGAAAGGTACTAAACAGGGATGTCCACTCTCCTCTTTATTATTTACACTAATAATGGAGCCCTGGGCCAATTTAATTAGAAACAATAATGACATAGAAAGATTTAAAATAAATGAAAATACAGTATCTAAAATTCACCTTTTCACTGATGATGTATTAATTACATCAACAGGAAACAGCCCTTCTATACAATCATTATTTGACACAATGGCAGACTAAGAAAATCTCAGGTCTGACGTTTAATGAAGAAAAAACAAAGATTCTGCCAATACATTTAGGAAAAAATATTTTTAAAAAGCTTGTCATAAATATATACCCAATTCAGGTCATATAACTTACCTAGGAATTATCTTAGCAAGAGATATTAAAGCAATTATTCAATATAACTATAATAAATGTCTTGAAAACATACAAACCCTGTTTAAAAGTTGGAATAATATCCTATTTTCCATGGAAGAAAGACTTACAATTATAAAAATGATTATATTCCAGCAGATATAATATGTAATTCAATCAATACTACTCCCACCTACCAAAACAATCATTAAAAAATTAAACTTTTTAAGTATATATGTGATTCAACAGATGTATTTACAAATGAGTTCAAGTGAATTTTATATGATAATGAATCAATGAGGCAAATTGTTTAATTGACTGTGATAGTCAATTCGAGGATTTCCCTCTCTCTTCCCCCCCTTGGCTGACCAGGTGTGACTTAGTTTGAACTCTACATTTACCTACAAAACGGAGTCTACAGGACTGCAATTGGTCACCATAACAAAATCAGTTTCTCTCAGCATTTAAGCAGACTGAACTCTACATTTACCTACAAAACGGAGTCTACAGGACTGCAATTGGTCACCATAACAAAATCAGTTTCTTTCAGCATTTAAGCAGATTGAACTCTACATTTACCTATAAAACAGAGTCTACAGGACTGCAATTGGTCACCATAACAAAAATCAGTTTCTCTCACTATTTAAGCAGATTGAACTCTATGTTTACCTACAAAACGGAGTCTACAGGACTGCAATTGGTCACCATAACAAAATCAGTTTCTCTCAGCATTTAAGCAGATTGAACTCTACATTTACGTACAAAACAGAGTCTGCAGGACTGTAATTGGTCACCATAACAAAATCAGTTTCTCTCAGCATTTAAGCAGAGTAGGCTGCACACAAAAAGCATTTGTTAAGCTTTCACTTACAGTGCCTTGTAATTAAGCAGGTCACCATTTTGGTCAGTCATAGGGCATTTTCTACTTGGGTGTTTTCCTCCTTCCCCTGTAACTTAAGCAAACTGACTTTTACATTAAGAGCTATAATACTTACCTTATAGCTGTAGGACACCTTAGGAAACCTTGCAAACTGCAATAGCCTGACATCTGAACAAGTAACCCTTGTAAAAATTCCCAAAATTGTATACTGTTGGTCTGTCTTTCCTGCTAAATATAAGTGAAATTACAGTGCTGAGTGCAAGTAACATTAAAATTAAAGTGCTGAGTGCAAATAACATTAAAGTGCTGAGTGCAGATTTTAGGCCCTTACATTCAACTTACCTCTGGTGTGGTGTCTTGAGTCAGTCAGGGTATTCCCTGTAACCACTCCTACTGCCTTCTATTTTCCCCCATGCCCCTCTTTCCTCAAACAGGTTAAACTGCTACAATTCAGTACAGGCATCATTTTCAAATCTAGGTGCTTAGGATCCCCCCCCCCTTGGCTGACCTGGTGTGACTTAGTGTAAGTTTTTTCATTGTATGGATATTTTATTGTCTTTTTTGTAACTGAATGACCTGCTGCTAAATTCTGATTCTGCACAGACTGCTCTATTTTTTGCAGGGGCTCTATAAGTAGCTAGTGACTTTACTGAATTTCTGTGGTAATATTTGTGTTTAAACTGAACCTGTACCTAGAGAAAGTATATAATCAGAGCTCCTACTTGCTGCATGTGTTTTTAATGTTTAAATTGCACACACATTGAAGAAGTGCTTTTATGACTTGAATAGCGTGGGCTAGCTATACCTGAAGTGCTTTTACTGGCAATTTTCCAGTTGTACAATTGTGAACAATTGATTTAGTTTTTCTGGTATATCTTTAAAATCTGGCAAGTGTTTATTTACTGCATGCTCTCTTGCTTAGGTTTCTTAGCTATAAATCTTAGTTAATTCTGAAGTGTGCTACTTTACCCCCCCACCCTCAAACCTTTCTGAATGTATTATTATAAAATAACTGCCTGTTGTTGCCTTCATGCTTACCCTAGAACCTCTGCTTTTCTCTTTTCCTAGTTGAACTCTACATTTACCTACAAAACGGAGTCTACAGGATTGCAGTTGGTCACCATAACAAAATCAGTTTCTGTCAGCATTTAAGCAGAGTAGGTTGCACACAAAAAGCATTTGTTAAGCTTTCACTTACAGTGCTGTATAATTAAGCAGGTCACCATTCTGGTCAGCCATAGGGCTCTATATTCTACTTGAGTGTTTGCCTCTTTCCCCTGTAACTTAAGTAAACTGACTCTTACATTAAGAGCTATAATACTTACCTTATAGCTTTAGGACACCTTAGGAAACCTTGTAAACTGCAATAGCCCCGTTACATTCGCCCTCGCTACGCTCAGGCTCTCTTCGCTCCCCTCCCTGCCCCCAATTCCCTCCAACCCCCAGTACCTTTAAATTTAAAATACTATAGCCACTCCCCCACTTTCTAGATCCTATCCACTTTCATCTGGGATAATTCCTCCAACCCCCATTCTTCTACTTACATTTTAATAGCACCTATTAGCTTTCATCTGGCATTTTCCCATCCCCCTTCCAGTATCTTTACCTCACCACTCTATCTTCTGGTGTTGCATCACCAGGTAAAACAGTTCCCTAATTCACTAGCTGAATCACAAATAATGATATACTCCTCTTTACTACCCCTCTTGTTTGCACCATACCTGCTTACCTTGTATGAAAACCAGTTTCTCATGGGATTTCAGGTCCCAAAAGGCCATACTATCACCCCAGCTGTAAATCCTCCCACCTTCAAACATACTTACATTACCAGGTACTATCCAACATCTTGTTCAGTCTATCAACATCTCAACCCCAGGCACATTAGCTCTAGATCCAAACACTATCACAAACTAATAAACAAATTCCTGAAGTTCATCACTAAGTATAGACTTAACCTGATACTTGGTCGTGATATTCACCCCAACCCTGGCCCACCCACTTCAGATACACATACACCCTCTACTTGCAATCTAAGATACAAACCTACAATTAATAGGCCAACTAACTCTCTCCTAGCCTGTCATCTCAATATTAGAAGCATTAATAACAAGGTACATGAATTGCATGCATTTCTGGATGTCCAGTCCCCTGAGATTCTCTGTTTATTTGAAACCTGGTTAAAACCTAACACTACAGACAATAAAGTGTTACCACCTGGGTACAACATACACAGGCTGGATCGTGCTTCCAGGAAGGGGGTGGGGTAGCTGTACTCTATAAATCTGAGTTGAATGTCACCATAAATGTAATACAACCACCTCAGATTAATAACTTAGAGATTCTTGCCACCAAATTGCAACTTAATAAAAATAAATGCATTAATATCATCTGTATGTACATTCCCCCAGGTAACAATATATCTACACTTGAAGATATCCCACACTGGCTATCATGTCACTACCCCCAAGAAACCCTACTACTTGGAGACTTTAACATGGACTGGAGCACCTGTTCCTCAGAATCCCCAACCACCCATATTAACTTGCATGAATTTACACAAATCATATCCACCCGTACCAGGATAGGTAAACCCAACCAAAAAGAAAGCATACTTGACTGGGTACTCATAAATAGTCACTCTCAACTGTACACCTCTGGTACCTTCCCTGATGGCCTAAGTGATCACAATCACCTTCTCACATATGTAATTAAGCACAAAGCCATTAATTCCCAGCAACCCTTTCTCAGAAAGGTTAGAAACAATAAAAACTTTGACCCTGCCAAATTCCAACAAGAACTAAACTCATGTAATTGGCCTATTCTAAAACACCTCCCCTTAGAGGAAGCAGTAGGTTCATAGGTTCATAGGTTCATAGGTTGGTACTAGGCTATCAGCCCTAGGACCTATACAAGCCTAGCCATAACAATTCCCTGGCTATTTCTTCCCACATTATTTACTTTCCTGGACCCCTGTCTAGCAGAGCGACTGACGTGATCCCTGGGGTGAATTTCCTTTCTCCCATCCAATCGTCAAGGTTCCTCTTGAAGAGGTCCAAAGAGGCACTCTGCTTAACATGTATGGGCAATCTATTCCAGAGTCTGGGGAGTCTCTGGGTCAGGAACCTATCCCTCCAGCATGTTTTGTTTATTGTGATGACAAGGTTTAGATCCCTGGAGCATGTAGCTCTGAGGGATTGGGATTTCTTTAAGTGTAGCATGTCCAACAGCTCTGGGTTTGACATGGCCTTGTATGTTAAGCAGAGATCACCTCTGAGTAGGCGATATGACAGAGTATAGCTGGAGTTTTTAAGGCAGTCAGCGTGGGGCATCTGCTTTAGGCCTGTGATTCTTTTAGTGAGGTATTTCTGAGGCCTTTCCAGTTGTTGCAGATGTCTTGAGAGGTACATACCAAATGGGGCGTTGTATTCTATAATGGGTCTAATGAGGGATGAGTACAATGGGACAATGACCTCCTTTTTTCTGGATGAAAAGCCCTTCGTGATGAGGTGTGCCACATAGAAGGATTTCCTGACTGTTGTGGCGATGTGGTTATCGAAGGTGAGACCACTGTCCACCTGTGTCCCTAAGTCTCTTATCACACTTTCTGTGTTTAGTGTACTGCCACCTATATGGTAATTCATGGATACATGTTTTTTCCCAAAGGGGATAACAATACATTTCTTGGCTTTGAGCTTGAGCCCATGGCTCTGGCACCAATCATCTGTTTCTGTAAGGCCCTTTTGTAGAGTATCCACATCATTTGGGGATTCAATAATGGCTCCCAGTTTGCAGTCATCTGCAAACTTTGTTAGCCAGAGTCCCTTAGTGTTGACCTGTACTTCAGAGAAGTAGATGCCAAACAAGAGCGGCCCCAGGACTGAACCCTGAGGTACTCCACTTGTCACTTGTCTGGAGCTGCATTTGGAGTTGGCTACTTTTATAGTGTGGGTTCTATCAGTAAGCCATTTAGCAACCCATTGGGTGACATAGGGATTAATGCCCAACTTAGTAAGTTTATCTATGATTCCAGAGTGGGGGATGGTGTCAAAGGCCTTGGCAAGGTCTAGATAGGCTGTGTGGACCACCTTACCCTTGTCCATGGCTCTGGAGACTGATTCAAAGAAGTCAATCAGGTTCAGGAGACAAGATCGGCCCTTCACAAACCCAAACTGGGTGGGGTCCAGTGTTTGAAGGTTGCCAATGTCTTTGTTTATAAGTTCCATGATAATACACTCCATGGCCTTGCAGATAAGGCTTGTCAGACTGATGGGACGGTAGTTTCCGGGATCCAAGGTGGATCCCCCCCTGTGGATTGGGATAACTGTAGCTCTGCGCCACTCAGTGGGCACGAAACCTGAGGTGTGGCTATGATTAAACATGACACTTAGGTGAGGTGCCAGTTCATATTGTAGTTCATGTAGTACACAGCTCGGGATGTCATCTGGTCCCATGGATGCTGTATTCTTGGCTTTAGAGAGTGCATTTTGTACCTGTGTGGCCGTTTTTACTGGAATTTGGCAATCTTCCGGTATTGAGATGGGCCATTTAGGTGGTGAGAGGGGGGTGAAGTTGGCACTGAATCGATCTGCCAGGATATTGGCAATATCCTTCAGATCAGTATATTTAATGCCATTCTGTTTTAGCTCAGAGCAGATCTGAGCATTGCCATTTAGATTCTTGACATAGTTATAGAATGCTTTGTGGTTGCCTTTGGAATCTTTGGCAATTTTATTTTTGTAACTAGCTTTGGAGGATTTTATGAGGCATCTCAGTTTCTTACTGAGGCTAGTAAGGGAGTTTTTTGCATCCTGGGATTTTCCTCTTTTCTGCAAAAGTTTCTTCCTTTTGTTGTAAAGTTTATTTATGGCAGGGGACCACCAGATTGGCTTCCTTTTTGGATGAGAGCATTTTGGTTCTATTTGGGATGGCACGATTCATGCATGAGTGGATGTGCTCGTACAGTGCCTTAGTGTAGGATTCAGCAGTTGAACTTTCAGTTCCCGTCTGCATGGGTGTCATGAAGTTTGTCACTTCTGACTTGAGTAGCATGAAGTTGGCTTTGGAGAAGTTTTTATGGTGATTTCTTTACTGGGGGTGGGGTGGGATGTGGATGTTAAGGGTGATTAGCTTATGGTGAGACCTGACTAACGAGGGGTGACCATAGCTATGGAGCATTGATTTCCCATGTTGGTAATGACCTGGTCTAGGATATTGGAGCCCTGGTGGGACTATGGATTAGTTGATCTAGGGCGTTGGAATTTATGAATTCCAAGAACCATTAGCAAAGGTGTTGGGACATGAGTAGTTTTCCCAGTTAATGGCAGGGTAGTTAAAATCACCCAGTATTAGGGTGTTTGGTTCTATCTTAATATTTTCCAGTATGTTTAGAAAGGTGTAGTGAGAATCTTGGGGTATGGTGGGGGATCTGTAGCAAGCTACAATTTGGATTGCAGTCTTACCTAGTGTTAGTTGCACTTGGAGAATTTCAGACACATTGTGTTGGCCAACTAGCCTGATGGTGTGAATATCCTTGGTGAATATTGACACTCCTCCACCTTTAGTGTTTGGTCCTGGTTTGGTGGCGAAAAGTGTGGTAAGAGTTGTAGCCTGGTATTGCAGGGGTGCTCTCTGGAGCCTTGAACCAGGTCTCAGTTACTGCACAGATATCGATGTTCTCCATTTTTAGGAGTGCCTCAAGAGAGTGCATTTTGAGGTTTAGACTTCTAGCATTGAGTAGCATTACCTTCAGATTTTGCATGCTTGTACCTGTTATGGTGGTGGTTTAGTCCTTTGAAGTTTGCCTAAAAAGGCACTATAGGGTGGCAAGAGCCTTAGCCAGTAACCTGAATCCCAGGGGCGACAGGTGCAGACCATCTCTGGCAAAGCATCGTGGTCTGTCAATCATGTCATCCCAGGCAGACAGATACTGGATCCCCTTTGAATGACACCATAAGCTTAGCCAATTGTTGAAGTCAATCATTTTATCCTTATATTGTGGTATCATTCTGGGCGAAGGCAGGATGCTACTCAGGGCTAGGGTCATACCTGCCTGGGCCACATGATCCGAGAGCTCTTCCATGTCTCTTTTCATGTAGTCCAGAGAGGTATGTCTCAAGTCATTCACTCCAACATGGACAATGACAGAGTCATATTTGTACTTGTTGTGGAGTGACTTGAGTGCATGCATTATGTGGCGGATCCTGGCACCCGACAGGCAGCTGACTGTAATTTTCTCTTTATTCAACCTGGTGAGAGGGACATCAGTGTGCCGGACTATAGAGTCACCTATGACTAAAGTGTTAGGTACATTGTCTTGCCTTAGGGGCTGTTGCTGGGTGGCACACTGGTGTTGTGAACTATGACACATTGGTTGTGATTGGTGTTTGTTTGCGTTTCAGCTTCAGAGGTCTTTGTTTCTTGGGCAGGTTACAGTTAAGGGCCTCTGCATATGTGGATTTAGTGTTGCTATATGTGGGTGCTGGTGGTGCGGGTTTAGAAGGGCTATGTGTTGCTTGAGGTGTAGTGTGGGTGTTAACCTTCTCCTCTTGACTGTTTAGCACAATCTTGGGTGGAGAGAGCTTTGCTTCCATTTTGGCTATGTAAGTGCATCTCTCACAGGTTGTAGTGTTGGGTGGTAGGAGGAGAGGGTTGTCTGTGTACATGAGGCAATTGCTGCATTGCCCCAGTATGCCCAGATTCACCAGGTGGACAGGAGAAATCACCGGAAGCTGACCCTTGGACATGCCTGGTTTGGGGCTTTTTTTTTTTTTCTTTGTAAAGTATAGGAGCTGTTTCCTTAGCAAGGTACTTTGCAATTATAGGCTGTTTAGTGCCTACTATTAATTTCTCCTTGTTAACAAGGAGAGTTCAGTGTTTGTATGAGTTTAAGGCTTCCTAGTGCTTTCCAGCAGGTATTAGAGAAAGTGCTAGTCACAGGGATGCTTAAAGGTAAGATTGAAAAGAATGCACTCTGCAGTGTGCACTAGAAGTTAGATGTGAAAGTAGGTAACTTGAGTTTTACCTGTTTAAAAAGTTAAGGTTTAGTGGAGAGCTACTATTTTTAAAACAGCAAGATGGATTGAAAGGGGTGGTCACTTTTGTATTTTGGTACTATGAAATACTGTAGGATGGCCAATAAATTTAAATAATTGAAGGGTGGGATTTCAAAAGGATGATTTCGTGATTACTCACATAAGCCAGTGAAAGTAGAGAGAAATGAGATATATGGTCAGATTAACATAAGAGGCGGGCAACTAGAAAGACAGTGGTATTTAACAAGACAACTTAAATGGGTGGGAGGGCGGAAAAAATTCTGCCTGACTCAGAACAGAGAGAGCTGTGGTCTCTTTTGAAGTTTTAATATGCTGTTAAAACAGAATGCAAGCAAAACACAAGGTAAAGAAAACAAACTACAGTATTCAAAATATAGAAAGGCAATACAGTAATACAAAAAATAAAAGCAAACTAACCTTTCCTTCACAGCAAAGTGTAGCAGAGTCTGGATGAGCCTTTCTGGCTCTTTAATAACAAATTCCTTGAGATCCTTGATTTGCATGCACCTGTTCATTCAAAGAGAACAAAGGCAAAAACCGCACCATGGCTTTCTAAAGAGTCCAAACTCAAAATTACCCTTAGAAACAAAGCATGGACGTTATGGCGTTCTTCTAAAGACCCCCAAGATCACATTAAATACAGGCAATCCAGGAACATAGCTAAAAAATCCAATTTACAAGACAAAAAACAATACTACTGTAATTTGCTGACAGTAAATCAAAATAACCCTCAGAAGTTTTGGGCAGGTTTAAATAATCTACTACATCCTGGACAAACTTCAACCCCAATCTCTGCTACTACTATTGATAAAACCCCTGAAGATGTTTCTGACAGTTTTAACCGATTCTTTACTGAGACAGTTCAAGCCCTAGCTAGCCAACTACCTCCTTACTCCCCTGATCCTGAAAGTACCACCCCTAGAAATCTACTCATGTTCAGCTTCCAACCAGTTGCCACTTCACTTATCCGTACCTTGATCAAAAAATTAAATCCCACTGCACTTTCTGCTGATCAACTCCCTGCCAAGTACCTAAAAAAATCAGCTGATGCTATTGCTTACCCAGTCTCAATACTAATCAATCAAACCATAGTAGAAGCCAAAATTCCCACCATCTGGAAAATATCCTATGTAATACCATTTCACAATGGAGGCAGCTCTACTGAATTCTCCAATTATAGGCCAATAGCTATCCTCTCTCCACTTGCAAAGATTATGGAAAAATGTATTCATAGACAACTCATGCACCAACTAATCCAGAATCACCTTATGGCAGACACTCAGCATGGCTTCCGTCCTCATCACAGCACTACTTCAGCCCTCCTAGCCTTTACCAACACCATAAACCATAATTGCAACCATAATTATATATCCTCAGCCCTCTTCTTGGATCTTTCCAAAGCATTCAATATGGTTGATCACCAACTTTTAATCCACACCCTGCAAACATTCTGTCTAGATACTAGATCCCTTCAATGGTTTAAATCCTACCTGAATGATTGACAGCAGGCTGTCCTCTGGCAGAACAAACTCTCTAATCTTCTACCTAACACCCTTGGAGTACCACAAGGCTCTGTACTATGGCCCTTGCTGTTCTCCATCTTCATTAACGACCTTCATACTGTCATCCCAAAAGTCAGCTGTATCCAATATGCTGATGACTCTACTCTGATTTGCTCGGCCACACCTCCAATAGAGTTATGGTCAGCTACCCAGACCACCTTTAATACAACAGAAAACTGTCTTTCTGAATGTCGTCTGATCCTAAATCCCAAAAAAAACTAAAATGCTGTTATTTTCACCAACACATAGGTCTACCGCTTTCACCTTTACCATAAATTCAAATGATGGCACAATAATCTCCCCTGACCCCTCTACAAAACTATTAGGTGTCATCATAGATAATAATCTAAAATTCGACCTACATGTTAACCAAACTATCAAAAACATCAATAAAAAGCTAGGGTCACTTTACAGAATAAAAGCCTTCCTAACCCCTCCAGCTAAAATTGCCATAGCTCACTCTCACCTTCTTTCAACCCTTCTGTATGCATCCCCTCTACTCTCAAATTTAAACAAAACTGTCCTTAACAAACTTTCAATTTGCTACAATCGTATTGCCAGGTTTGCCACTGGGCTGCCTTTTAGGACACATCATTGCATCAATCTAAATCAACTTGGGTGGCTTGAACTACCCAGCCTAATCCAGTATAACCAGCTGATTATAGCCTATGAAATCCTCTATAATCCAAACAATACTCTTGCACTTAAAAATATTATCACCCCCTATAGCAATCCTAGACCGTTTCGATCCTCTAACAAACTACTAATTCAGACTAGCAAAATTAATAACACAGTCAGTGACTCTCTCTTTGCAAACTTTGTAAGTAGACCCTGGAACTCTCTTCCAGCTGATATTACCTTACTTTCTACCTTAGGTCAATTTAAAACTAGACTCAAACATCATTTAGCACTTAACTGGCTATGTAAATGTATCAATCCTGGCTAACTCTCTCTAGAATGTGTAAAAATCTGTTAACCAGTTTACTGTGCAATTTAATTTAATCCTGATTTACGCTCGGGATTAACTCTAACCTCTGGAACTTGTTTAACTTGCTTACTTATGTAATCACTGTAAATAGTCTGTTTGTAATATGTAATGCTGGTATTATATAATGCTGTATCTGCTTACCCTTGGAGCTTTTCTCCTCGGGCCTCTGCTGAAAATGGACATGCATCCAGTCGGACTATCCCGGTCAACAAATGTAAAATAAAAATAAATAAAATAAATTAAACACATTAATGTTGAAATTCTTTTGGGCACCTCTTAGACCTAGATTGGCATTAAGGACACATATCAATAATTGGTCCCAAGGAGGTATAGCCTTTCCTGATTTTGATCTATACTCTATATCCTCTGTTATCAAAACTGTAGCTCTACTAATTTATAATTCATATGTTGCAAAGTGGAAACAATATTGGGAATTAATAGGCATGGAATTAACTAGTATAACACTACACACAAAAATATTATTATAAATAATCCCATATTATGGATACTCAAAGATTTTTGCACAGTACCCATAACACCGAGACACACATCAAATTACCCAATAAATATTATTACTTTTCGTAACTTTATATATAAACATCCCAAATATAAGGAATAGATCTTCATTTTATTTCCCACTTGCACAGAAATTACCTTAGCAAGTGAGAGCAGAGACTTATTTGACTTATATGTGTCCATTACTAAGTAGTAGGCCTCAGTCATCAAAGATTCACACACAGTCATGCCTCTCAAAAATACTGATGGCCACCACATGCCCTCAGTTTAGTATCATACCGTTGTACTGGAAAATCATTAAAGAGAGAAGTTAGAAAGTAATGGTACACATTGCAGTTATTGACTTTACAGCCCTCACAAGATCATTCACTATAAAGTTGTGAAATTTTGATACTATCAACTATCTAACTTTCCAAGGCCAATGTAAATCAAAGCTAACACTTGCCATTTCAACACCACAAATGCAGATATACTAAGCACTAAGTTGGCTATGCACCCTGATCATCAGACGCAAAGCTTATGTATCCCTGAATCCAAAAGATAAAAAACAGGGATATGACACAGTTATCATCATTTGTACAGTGTGTTTTGTGTGGGACAGGAAACCTAGGATTTCACAAAAGGTCTGTGAGAAAGTGTGAATAAGAAATAGAAGCAGACAGGCATTGGGATAAACCAACAAATGGCCAGTGAGATAGTGAAATTGGTGTGTGAGTGTCTACATAAACACAGCCAAGCTCTGTGCTGGCTCTATGTCTTGGCATGTCAGACAGGTGTGAGCCATGCATGGTAGAGGTGGCAGTTCATCACTGTCATCCCTGCCTGACCACGAGAACTGACTCTGCCAGGTGTTGCATATCTACACCACAGTCAGATGCAGTGCTGCTACCCGAACATGACTCATGTCTGCTGAACAAGTTCCCTTCAAGGAGACACTCAGGACCATGACCCGATGGCCTACCATGTCTGGCTGTGGACAGCATACTCACTGATGGAACACTGGAAATACTGCCACTATGACAGTGTGATCAGTCATGGCACATTGGCTGATAGCAGATGATGTGGCTGGCCTACACCAACGAGGATGCCATTCCCCTCCCATCAGACATTTCATCACAGAAAATGCTTGTTCCATGACAGACACTCCTCATTCCAACATGTCATTCATCCAATCCACTGAATTGGCAACATGGTGGATGCAGTCACGCATGTCAGACAGTGCCACATCTACAACTCTGAACATTTGTCTGGAGCACCTATGAGAATGTGCCTGTGCCTACATGATGGAATTAAACATACAATGAGTGGCACAGGAAAAGACACATACACAATGTGGATGAGGGACAGCAGGCCCCCTCTGAGCTCTCCATCAACCCTACAGCATGGCACCTCACCCACCCTTTGGCTATAGCCAGAGTCAACAGGCACAGAAGCTGCAGTAGCCACACTTCCCTGATCAATGGCCTTGCTCTCCACCTGTCCAATATTTGAAGGTTCACTGGAATGTGTAGTCATAGGCTTACTGGCTTTGTCTAATAGAATTGCAAGGGATGGTTGTATGTCACCCTTAGTGTCAGATTTAAGCTCTGCAACCCTGACTGTGCCTCAGTTTGGCTGCCATCATCATCATAGTCTACTGTTACACTGACATCATGTAGCAGAGGGCCCATAATCCCACTGTCATGATCACCTCTGATAAAAAGCAACAGACAAAGGAAAAAAGTAATACCTACACTACTACTATAGTCCATTATATGCTAACAAAGAAACAGTGCTGCAACTATTACAGACAGTACAGCAATACACACAATGGGCCTGACATCAGCAGAACACACTAAAATATTTCTTTAAATTGCTTAGCAGTACTGACGTAAAAATGTTTGCCTTAGCATCTGCAGATGAGATACTCCTCTGTAATCCAGATGGTTCTGGAAGAAGTTAAGAGGTGATGGCAACATCATCACAATTAACAGTATAACAGGGAGTAATAATTTTGCCACTTTATATGTCCATTAACTATACTTTCAAGAAGAAGTGACTGACAACTCCATCCTAAGCTAAGTGCAGCAATCTTCAGTCTCCCTCACAAAAAAAAGATATGTGACACAGAAGTAACTTATTGATTCTGGCTGTTTTACTATATAACAGTATTCAACTGTTGAGATACCAAAGTCTACCTGAAAGCTCCTCCTAGGATGTGCTTGCTGTCTCTGAAACTGTTGCTCAGATATCCAGCACATGCTGTACTGTACTGTCCTGGGAGCTGTCTGGATTCCTGATATTGTCCAGGAACTCTTCATTGGGTGTTAGTGGTTTCATAGCAGGCCTTCCTCTGTAACCATTTGGTCATGACCCACTGCAGCTACTCCCCTCTGTGCAGATGTGATCATGTCAGTGACCCTGTGGTACGCCTGCTTGTATGTCCTGCCATGGCCACCCATGGCATTCAGATAATCAAATACCTGTTGCCAGATTTGCATCCTACATGCCATATCTCCCCATCCCATTTCCAGAAGAAAAGCACCATGTAGCCTAAAGGCATGCACTATAATCTGGTTCTCAGCATCAGTGAAGGGTGGTCTCCAAGGATTGACGCACCTGGGTGGCACACTGCTAGGTGTCCTAAAAGACAACAGAAGGATAATACACATATGTATCATATAACTACTAAGTAATTGTTTCCAGATAAAACAGAAATGATTGCAACTCACTATTACCCCTTGAGGGAACATACAATAGTCTACAGATGTGAAATGCAAAAAAACAGGCAGGATGCAAAACAAGAAGTGTAACAAGAACAACATATCCTTGTTTGTGCCATAGCAGTAATTCACCTTTGCCCCCCCCAAAAAAGAACAGAAAAATGACGCATTTTGCTAACAAACAATCTTTGCAATGCTAAAAGTGCTATCAAAGGAACTGGCCTTGAGACATTTGTACATATTTATCATACAGCATTCCATTTTCATGTATTGACAATCATGTATACCTCTGAAATGGTTTGACAAACATTCCCATGCCATCAGTATACTTCTAACTAATGCATACAGATATAGGTGTAAAAGCCTTTGCTTCAGATTTTTCTTAAATAGATTCCAGCATATGCAGTATGTAGCTGACAAAATGGAAACATACTTTCTAAAGTTCAGTACTCCTCTGTACAGATATATCCTGAATAAATAGCTTATGTACAGTCTTCCCAACATAAACAAGTCTCCTCACCATCAGTTTGCCTTGCTACATGGTTGCCTTTTTATATGGTGTAGATGCAGGGCTGCTACAATGGTGAAGATGCACATGAGGTGTGAACTCATTAGAATTGCTGAATCCCAAATACTTAGATCCATGTAGGAGATATAAATATAGTGCAGACACTCCCTCAGTGTTGGTTTTTATGGATTGAAACTGTGAACGATTAGTGGTTGGGAGAAGGAAAACACGACAGCACTGTAAGTTGCCTTACTTCCACTGCATGTATCAAGTTAGATCTACAGAGCATTAGATGTAGGGTTGGAAATGTAAGAAAACATCACACAATTCAGAGGTTGTGTTCCTTAATAATATTATTGCCACTTAATATCCTCACACATTCCAAGGCCAATGATATATAATGGCTTACACACTACATGTCACACATTACTGGGCAAATAAATGAAGAATGGTCAACAAACACAGAAATGTAAGTCAGTTGTGTATTTGGAAGAAGTAATCATGAAAGGCTGTGTAATCACTGGGTATACTTCATCCAAAAGTAATAAATGTACAAATAACATGTGTATGATTTGATAT
Source organism: Protopterus annectens (assembly GCF_019279795.1). Taxonomy (NCBI): domain Eukaryota; kingdom Metazoa; phylum Chordata; order Ceratodontiformes; family Protopteridae; genus Protopterus; species Protopterus annectens. The sequence goes on from NC_056731.1 coordinate 140,300,967, forward strand.
CACTGTAGATGCTTTTGCAGTTGGTTATGTGCAGACTGAGTTCAGTTCATTGCTGCAAACTTATTTGTGTAGCAAAGAGGGATAAGGCACCCATCCTATGTTTTTAAGGTGCATTGGAGTAAGAGTTCAAATCCAGATCTATGTAGACATAACAGATGTGAGCCATCATTTTCTTGTATGTATGTCATACATTGATATTCCTGATTTCAAGTACTTGCCCCTTTTTTCTTTTTCTCCTTTTCTGTCTTTGTTTGTCTATTTATTTTTCTTTAGGCCAGTGGTTACATGATGCAGTGCTTATTGCAATGACAGGAATGGAGGAAATAAATGCTGGGTTTGGCTGCCTTTATCTCATTTGCATGAAGTGTGGCAGTATGCAAACTGGACAACTGGAACCCCAAGAAGCAGACAGGATGCAGACAGCCAAAAATAGAAACCGGATATATTTAATTAATGCTACTGGCTATCATGCAAACCAACTAAGTGGTGCTACACAGTGGTTAACAGTGAGACCTTAAGAATGATTACTTAAATAGGAAATGTCAAGTAACTAGTCCTGTGGCAGCAGGTGTAAGTGTAGGCCCGAAGAACATTTGGTCCTCAGATCTAGTACATAGTGTGCAGACCTTTTTTCACCATTGTTACATTGCAGTCTATAGCAATGAACTGAATGAAAGGCAAGTTTTATTTCAACCTTTTTATGGCAACAGGTGTAAGTGTAGTATTGCCATACACATTGTCCTGGAGTCAAATACAGGATATTCCATACACTTTCACTGTTGTTCCACTTCCCATTATAGTCACTCTCACTTATAACACTTGAGATAGTGGAGCTAATATTAATTATATGTATGAGGGCTAACACAGTAGTATTGTGCCAGTTGTTTCATTATTTATCTATGTATTATCACATTAATTATCAGATGCATGACTGTGGGTATACTGTGTACTATATTCCTGCATTGTATTATACTGGTGTCTGGACTGGCATGGCCTTCACATTTGCATAACATAGATACATAACTGCTTGTACATTCAATAACCTTGGAATTGTAATTGCACTTATGCAATGCCACATCACTGCTCTCCACTTACCCTCAACCAAATGCATTGCTCAGGGGTGCATACTGCTAGAAAAGTTTTTGAGCGATGTTAAGCAGAGTGCAACAGTTTCAAACAATGTACACACTACCAGTAAATGTGGTAACTGGAAATGGCAGGAAAGCATCAGTATCCATTACTCTAGATCTGTGGCAGATGTGGCAGGCATTTGTGGAGAAGGTGCCAGGTTTTGGGCACAGAGGTGGGATGTCCATGAGTCCAAGTTTTTATTAGACTCCTAGTTAAAAACCACAGTGACAGCCTTCTGTAGTGGGACTATTCTGGCTCCCAGTATAAGTCTGACACTTGCAATAGTTTAGCCTGGGCTATATCCAGTGCCATCAGTATTCTGTACACTGGAGTGTAATGTAGACATCATTCTAATGACCTACTGAGGAGGAAGAGGGTACCCTCAACTGTTGGATTGAGGAATTTAGGACTGAGGGCATCCCACACCTATGTACATATCATCTACAGAGAGTACTTGTATGACTTAGAAAGCTGAATATAGGCAAGACTAGTATTCATTATTGTCTTCTGCACTGTTCTGTTTTTTTTTTTCCACAGCTGCCAGTGACTCTGACTGCAATTTCCAAACCCAAGGTGCTATATTGGCGAGGATGATGGAAGCATGGGGTATATGTGCAGCAGAAGAAGACTGTTATTGTAGCACTAAAAATTAAACATAGTTTTTTGGTATTTTATACAGTTGTACCTAATTGAACATGCATGTCTCAACTGTAAAAACAAGTATACATGCATCCAAGAGTACAATATTAAACATTAGTTAGAGGTTGTGTGTTCAAATACTACACTTCCCAACTATACAATACTGTTAGTTCTTCAATAATATTTACATTAAAGTAAAGCCTCTATACCAGTGGCACAAATGCCCTGGTGTAAACTGTAATCTGTATAACTGGAATACTCATATGTGCAATATATGCACTTGTCAAGGATTACTTGCTGCAATCTATAGTATAGTGTGCATCTCATCTGTTAGGAGGTGATAGCCTTAAATGTAAAAGTTAAGATAGTAAATAGTCATCCATGTGTACCACATTAATAAAAGCTCCACAGCACAATGGGATAGGCCTGTCCCACAGGATCCACCTGCCACCCCCTTCACTGGCTGCAGCATTGATGCCTAACACATCTGGGAGCCAACCTGGCAGCACTGCCTCTGCTGCCCATGCACTACCTGCACCCTCAGGCAGTCCTGCCCCAGAGGCTGGTCCAGTGGTACCCTCTGGGAGCAGTGGCAGAGGTGGTGATTTTATCACCTGCACTGCATTGCCAGGGATGGTGCAGGTTGTGCACCACAACATTGGTGCATACCTATGCCGGCTGGAGTGGCTGCTTTCCCTCATTTTGTGTAGTAGTAGGAGGAAGAGGAAGAGATGTCAAGCAGTCCAGCCAGTGGCGGAGTGATGAGACAGTGATGACAGTCCAGTGGGTGAGGACACCATTCTTACTACCACCCAGCTTGACAACAATGGGTTCGGGATATTCCCACCATCACCCCAATCATGGTGTTCCCAACCTTTTGAGTCCATCACCATCCCTGTCTCTTGTCTTATTTGTCTTGTCTCTCTGCAATTGCTTCCACACCTACCCAGCTTGGTAGACCCAGATATACCTACGTCCCTTCCCCAACATTCCTCTCTCTCTCAAAAACAATAATAAGTGGGCACCTGTCACATAAAAAAAAATTGTCCTACAGATAGCTCTCCATTTCACACATGTCTGCTTGACACACTTTATCCATTCTATCTGGCTATACAACATGATTGTGTTGTGGTCACCCCTCTCTCTCTGGAGATGACAGTCCAAATTCAGTGAATATTTTCCACATACGTTCATCTTACACTGTTAAAGAAATGGATAGCTATGGTTCTTTCTTACCTCCCTCCTGTACATTCATGCCTTGCTTTCCTTTTGTTCTTCCCCCTGCTTGATTTCCATTTCACCACTATCCTGTCGGGTCTATATTAGAACATCAAATATTTAATGGTTCGAATCACTAAAGGTCGACCTTTAGTGATCAAACTGTTAAAAGATTGAATGTTCAGAAAAAAAATAAAAACAACAAAAAAACAACTAAATGGTGTAGGCAGGGAAGCACTCTCCACCCCCCCCCCGCTACTTAAATATACCAAGTCCGAGACCGCACTACATTTGAAGTAAACAGAAATCTCCCCTTATGGAGATTTCTGTTTACTTGTTCGATGTTCTGTAGTTTCGCTATTCTCGTGTCGACAATTTCAGATTCGACATTGTTGGCTTTCGAGAATTTAATATAGACCCATCATGTCTACCGCATTTTACCTCTTTAATCCATTTTTGCATGAAGGTGTGCACCTCACATCAAAGCGCAGCAATGGTGAATGGTAGCAATTTATTTAAAAGTATTATATACACCTGTATTTGAAACCAGTACCATCTGAACCTAGTAAAAAATGTATCAGTGCATTAACGTGCTGCCACAAAGTCAGTTAAGCAGCAGGTGTATTTCATATATTCAGTACTAACTGTCAGACTTTAGCAATGAGGCTTGCATTTGGCACTGCTTAGCTACATGCAAGCATATGTATCATGCATGCGTATGCACTTTGATAACTTCTGCATGAACCTACTGCTCACTGCACTATGAAAGTGTACATATTATGCTGAATTATTGCTGTTTACTGTGCATTACCTGTGTATGACATGAAATTACATGTGAAAACATTACAAACTGAGTGCCCTATCTAACAATATGTGATGTCACATATTTACAGTACATCCATGTGTTGCCACCCCCCCCAAGCACTGCAACTCTGGTGTCTCAGTACTTTTTCCACACATATTTCATCAACAGTACAAAACGTAATATGGAATGCTGTGTGCTGTGCAATGCACATCAATGTGGTAACATGTAGAACTACAGCTACTGACCAATATGCCTAAAAAGCCTTATCTGCAAGGCTAGGGAAAGAATCAGCATGGACCATATCTGCAGGGACATAGGTGACTTTCAACACATTTGACCCAACCCATTTTGTTTTTGTCAGGGGAGATCTTGCTTATTGAACCTTGAGAACTTTTTGGATACTGACCCAAAATATCTGTATGAGGTATAACAGGACATAACCCTATGATGAGTTATCCAAGCCATTTGAGACTGTCAAACATTCATGATTCATAGTGAAGATCTTCCAGGTGTGAATTAAGCTGTACAGTATTAGAGGGATAGGCAAGTGACTCACTGGCAGAATACACACTCTCAAAGTTGGGGACTGCACCTCCACTACTAGCCACTTACCATTAGAATACCATAACGATCTGTTCTGGGCCCTCAACTGTTTGGAAACACCATCCCTGAAACACAGGTAACAGTAGATGGCCTGGGTTTACCAAGTTTAGAGATGACTGGTAACTGGAAGCACTAATATAGACTCCCCCATATGATGGTAAACATATTACAGAAGGAGCTGCCAAAGTCACAGACTGAATCTTAAAACATACAATAGCTCATTGTCCCCTTTAGCAATTAAGTACCCCTGTTAATTATGATACACATGGGCGGCCACGGTGGTGCAGTTAGCAGCATATTGCCGCTGGTTCTCCTCTCCGATCCTCGGCGATCCTCGGCTGGGGTGCCTTCTGTCTAAGTCTGCATGTCCTCCCTGTCCTGTGGTGGGTTTCCTCCGGTCCGTCTCCACATCCCATCCCAAAGACATGCTGCAGGTGGATTGATACTCTAAATTGGCCCCATGTGTGCATGTGTGCCTCTCTGTGCCTGTTGGGCCCGGGGCTGGGGCTCACTGGCTTCTTGGACTTGCTGTGATTCTATGATGCAATGTGAGATGATCCGGACCCCCGAAAGAAGAAGAAGAAGTTAATTATGATACACATAACACACCTGTAAGCTGAAATACATTGTTGTGAGACTTGAGAACACTTTCATCACTATGTGTCCATAGTGGTGACACACACATTCTGCATTGAGCACATCACACATATGGACATCACATCCAAGACCATGGTGGTCATATCTCTGCTGTACTCTACCCTTATCAGACCACTAATTGAGTACCGTCCTCCCTTCTGTCTGTACCTCACCAGGCACCTGCCACAATTGGAGGAAACACAGGGATGTGCCTGGGAGACTCCGGGGTCTCCGAACATGACAGACATGGAAACAGTGAAAAAACTGTCACTGTACTCAGTATCATGCAGGCTGCTGAGAAGTGGCATATGCCTGCAATACAGAGCAGTTTCAGATCCTGCCCTACTGGAAATGCTGGACATCTGTAAATCAAATGGGGCAATAATAACTTGGCCCAGGGTTCTCAACCTAGCCTGTGACATAAACAGAATGATTCACACTCCTCTGTAATAGGCTTCCACTGCATGGGAAGCAGTGATCCTCAATGAGCCTCTTCAAGCATAACCTTGACTACTGGCTGCGTGATTGTAAAATCACCTCCTGTGTGTCACCTATGTCCCTCATAGACAAGGCCAGTTGGTGCTGCTCACAAAATACTTCTGCTAGTAATGACCATCCAACTATGCTCAGTAAGGGTACTTGTGTTTTTACACAGCTGGGCTTCTAAACACCAATTAGCCTCTAATGAACATATGAAGCTATTAACCTATGCAGGCCACCCAACATTTTGTCTTCCACATGGCCTACTGTTGTCATGTACTATACGTTAACCTGTACTCTTAGAAAGATCAGACTTGTGCCATGGTGCTTGCATACTGCAATCAACTGTATGTGTGTGTGTGTGAGAGTGTGCGTATGTGTCAGCTATTGCTTGACATTTCAGAGAACAGTTTACATTAGCAAGTGGGACACTGTGTGTGTGTCTCTAGAGAGAAGAGCAGAAGTGTTTATCCCACAGTTACTGCACCTTTGCCAAGGACTGACAGTATTTTGATTCTTGCAGATGCTTACACACATCCATCTCATGCAGCCCACCCAAATTATTGTCCCTTACATGGCCTGCTGATGTCATCTACTACAAGTTGACCTGCAGTCTTGGAAAAGTCAGACTTGTGCAGTGGTGCTTGGGTAAAGTACTGTTGTCTGTTGTTTGTGCACTTAGGTAGGAGTTCTGTACTCACTGCAGTCAACTGAGTGTGTCTGTGTATGTGTCTCTAGTCAGAGCAGCAGAAGTCTGTATCCCACAGTTACTGGCCTAATACCAATGGTTGACAACATTTTGATTCTTGCTGATGCCTACACATCCATTTCATACAGCCCACCCAACATCTTGAACATAGACTGCTGATGTAATCTACAATAAGTTCCACCTGCAGTCTTGTAAAAATCATACTTGTGCCATGGTACTTGCATAAGGTACTGTGTACTCAGATAGATAGGGGTTCTGTTCTCACTGCAGTCAGCTGTGTGTGTGTGTGTGTGTGTGTGTGTGTGTGTGTGTGTGTGTGTGTGTGTGTGTGTGTGTGTGTGTGTGTGTGTGTGTGTGTGTGAGCTGTTGCTTGACATTAAAGAGAGCATTTTACATTAGCATGTGGGACACTGTTATAGTCTCATCAACAGACACCGCTGACATCATAAGCTATGAAGTGTTTTCTGAGAAAGTCCAAATCAAATTTGAGTTGTGGCATTTGTGTAAAGTACTGGGTTCTGTAGTCTGTGTATTTAGAGAGGTAGGGGTTCTGCTCTCACTGCATTTAACTTTGTGTGTGTGTGTGTGTGTGTGTGTGTGTGTGTGTGTGTGTGTGTGTGTGTGTGTGTGTATCTAGACAGAAAAGCAAAAATATGTATTCTACAATTACTGCTCCAATGACATGGTTACCAGTATTTTGATATGTGCACATGCCTACATATCCATTTCATGCATACCTCCCAACCTCTTGTCTCCCACGTGGCCTGCTGATATCATCTACTATAGGCTGACCTGCACTCTTACATAAATTAGACTTGTGCTATGGCACTTGAGCGAAGTGCGATGTTCTGTAAACTATCTACTTAGATAAGTAGTTGTTCTATTCTCATGACAGTCAAATGTGTGTGTGAGCTCTTGCCTGACATTGCAGAGAACATTTGGGACACTGTTATCTTCTCCTCAACAGACAGTGCTGATGTCTTCAGCTATAAAGTGTTGTCTGACACATTCACGTCAAACTTGTTCTGTGGCACTTGTTTAAAGTATTGAGTTTTGTAGTCTGTACACTTAGATAGATAGGGGTTCTATTCTCACTGCATTCAACAGGGTGTGTGTGCATGAGCTCTTGCTTGACATTACAGAGATCCTTTTACACCAGCATGTGGAACACTGTTAGTACCATATTCTCCTCAACAGACACTGCTGATGGCATCGGCTATATCATATTTTTGGATATGCAGTACTCCCACCAGGGCAGGGTTAGACACTGGCCTGGAGGCCAGACAGATGTCACCTCATCCTATAGCACACGGAGTACAGTGGCATGGCTTTAACTCTATCCACCTACATCATGGCATGGTTTGTAGCTCCTGTGATGCTGAGAAAATCCTGTGGTCTCTCCAGCTGCTGTATGTGTCTGGTGAAGTACATGTCAAAGAGAGTATTATACTCTATTACTGTTTGATGAGGTTTGACTACAGTGCTGTCATGCATTCCTAAGATCTGCATATGATGGCATGATGTATGATGTGCACAATGTAGGCCTTCGATACAAGTGTGGATACTTGGTGGTCAATGTTCAGACTGATATCTATATGCATTCTCATTGCTGGCATCACTGGATGTCAGCATAGCAGGACTGTTGTCAATGTTGTGATTAATATGGAATTCTACTTTTCAGAAGACACCTTTCTGCATTTAGATCATGTGCCTTTGTCCCTATTCATTTCTTCTGTGTTAGCTCCTCCTGTACTATGTTATCATCATTAGTGGACTCAGTGATTACACCCAATATGCAGGAATCAGCAAACCTGGTAAGGCAAAAGCCATATACTTTAGCCTGAATTGTTGAGAAATAGAATACAAACAGTGAAGGGTTAAACACAAATCCTTTGGGTTTGTCAATGGTGACTGCTCTACAGGTACAGGTTGATTCACTAACTTTCACAGTATGTGTTCTGTCGGTGAGCCAATTGGTTATTCATCTACTGAAGTAAGGGTTAAATCTAAGCTTGGAGGGTTTATCAATGATATCTGCATAGGTCATTGTGTCAAAATCCTAGGCCAGATGATGATAGACTGACTGCACTGTCTTACCTTCATCCAGGCCTATCACACGGAAGCAATGGCCTGTGATACCATCACAGATTGCCTGTTGTGTAACTCAGCACATATATCTTCCTAATATGGTTGAATACACACTTCAACATACCCTCCACATGGAATATGTTCCCATACAAGGGTGTACATCAACATGCATTGATCTGAGTAGAGGGGATAGCACCTGACGCATGCATGTATACAAACATCCTGACTATTCTCGACTGTGAGGTGGACCATAATGTGATCATGAACTTCTTCTACGTGTACACTAGTCATATTCTGGCTGTGTGCAACAGACCTGTGTGAGTTGCTAATGTTACATCATGTCTGTTACATCTGATAGAGGTCCTCAAACAGGACATTGAGGACATGCACGATGACAACAGTATCATATTGTGAAACTTGACCAGGTAAAGGCATTTGACACAAATCCACAGACATATTCACTGAACATTGTCATATGTGGCCATAAACAGCTATATCACCAAATGGATAGACCAGTGTATCACATACATGGCATCTGACTATGCTGAAATGTGTAATGTGACCTATATCTCAGGTCCATTGATCAGGTCCATACATCAGGGCTGTCTGCTAGGTCCTTTCCTGTACGTTAATTAAGTGATGGACATCACAGATGACATACACATGCTGTGTTCACACAGCTGCCTGAAGGACTACAGAATATGGGCAATCATTGACTCCAACTGTGACATTCCTATAATACAGACAGTAGCAACACATAAACACTGCTGCCACAGGCATGACAATGCCTGCATTGACAAGACATATAGGAAAAAAGAAACATACCGCCCAACTGTAATGTGGACATCATGCCCTATAATCAAACCATTAGGTATATGACCCATGTGCTGGGGTAGATGGCAAGTGGTACATCCACCAGCATGTGGTCATAGTGCTGACTACTCCATTGAATTTAACCCAAGTACTGGGTATGCGAAGTACATGCACATCAGAGGCCATGATACCTTCATGGTTCCCAGCGTTCATCACACCAGTAACTGTGTACAATGCATCCCTTTTCATGTACCACCCTACACATCTTCCAGTGATGTGTAACTGAAGTGTACCATCTTTGTCACAGTGTGCTGTGATACAGCTTATTTTCCATACCTAGATATTCTTTCTGTGGACTATATATGATTGTCTGATGGTGCAGAACAGCAATCAAGTTGTGTGGTACCTGTTCTGCTTATGAACACACTACATACATAGGTGTTTGACAACATTAATGGCATGTATATCCTTCATGACAGTGTGGATTGTGCCATGTTTATATGCCACGCACACAAGGCAATTAGACTGTATTGTCCATACTGTCACATACCGGTATAGCAGTATCCCTCCTAACACCGCCATCAAATGTTACAGTGCCAGAACAGTGTAGGTGATTATCCTCATAGAGTGTAGATGTATCATAATAGTTGTCCAAGTGTGCGTGTATGCAGACTCATCTCTTATCACTGTAAATCACATATGTTTTGTCAGAGGCATGGGATTATTGGTGGTATTATTCTGATATTGTCCATGATTGTGGCTGGTTCTTGTAATGTTTTCCATGAGCCTTCACCTGTGCCCACCTTGCTGGAGTCCTCTGTTGAGAGTGCACTCACTCAGTTTGCACAGCTTTGCAATATGCACCCTACCCCAATTGTACATCAAATCCCTAATAAATGTCCTCTGCATAATTCATATAAGGCTTATCTCCCACAGGCACCATTTCCATTATGTCACCTTGTGTGACTGTCACATAAAATACATTTTCACTATACAGTCCCTACTGTACCATATAGATATTTGATTGGTGTTACTTCTGCAACTATCTTCCAGTGACATGCCCTCCTCTGCTATACATTAGATAGTTTCATCTGCCCTCTTTCCCTGTGTTCATTCCTACAATTCATGTGTATGTGTGTGTGTGTGTGTGTGTGTGTGTGTGTGTGTGTGTGTGTGTGTGTGTGTGTTTGTGTGTGTGTGTCCCTATTCAATACACACATTTCCCCTGAGTGTTTATTTTACATGGCAGTCCATGTACCCTTATATATGATTTACACAGCTTCAATACAGAATGTCAGGAATGGGATATTGCAATACTCTGCACTGTAGATAGACTGTCCTATACTGTATTTAGACCATATACTTCACATTCTTACCTCTCAACTGTCCAAATATTTCCAGGATGTCCAGATGTTTTCCTTATCAAATTTGTTGTTTTCTGCCATATCACTGGGATGATCTCAGGAATGATGTGAATTAATATTACATACATTTGAGGCTATAGCTGAACTGTCCTGATTTGTGCAGAATGTCCACTTTTATCTCATATTTCTGATATTTTCCTCATAACATATTGATTTTCTGGCAGTCATTGGCATGTCATTGCAGACTGAAGTCAGAAACTGATGATAGATATTTCAGTTTCAAACTTCATGCTCTTCAGAAAGTTCATGGTACTGTACAGCCTATTATTCCTTCAACTTTCTAAGTTTGGAAGGCCAATATTTAAATCTGTCCCTACTTTTATGCCTTTGTCCCCCATTATTTCTGGCATTGTCCGGATTTTTTCCTCTAAGAGGTTGAGAGAGTTTCATTCTAACACATTTCTATGCAACATCTATGTCAAAAATGTCCCTATTTCTGATTATTTATCCCGTCATTATGTTGGGCTTTTTGCAGATGTGTTGCTATTTGTGAAGTACTGGGGATCGTAGTGGCGTTCAACACAAATCCGCAGACCTTAGCTGCTCTGCATTACCCAGAATTGATATCCATATTTGCTTACATTGTTTCCTGACCAGCAACACAGTTGCCAGTCACTAAACTTGGCCTAGGCAGGCCATGCATAATTAATATGCATTGTTCACTACCGCTCACAGCACACTGTCACGAAGACATTTAAACTCCAAATAGGATTCACGCAGAGCCTACATGGAGTTTATTGAATCCCAGGGATTGTTTATTAAATTGTAACATCTTTTTAGCATCAAAGTTTTCAGTCAGCATCATTAAGTGTATCAACTGTCACCAAAGTATTTCTCCACAACACAGCAAATCATTTCAATGCAACTATTACAAAAATGTCATAAAACCTGAGGAAGAATAAGAAGCAGAAGAAGTGTGGGAAAGTAAAGACATATACTAGAAAATCATTCTTAATAACAGATTAAATGAATTCCCTCCAAAAATACCTACACAATATACAGACATTGCTCATAAAACATCCTCCTTATTTGCTCAATACATAAACAATTACAGAGGAAATGCCCTTCATGAAACACCTGCCATGTATGGCTATTGATGCCTCTCCTATTTATTTATGTACCCTGTTGTAAGGATAACCAGTGCTTTTTGCTCATAGATCTTAATTTATTATTATTTTACCGATAACCTTTTTAACCATCCAGTAAAAGACTATAGAGCACTTTAATGCATATGTACTGGTGAAATTATTTGTACTAAAGACTGGAACAGTATACTCTTTCCAAGTGCCATGACTCTGAATAACTAGAAATGTGAAAACAGACTCAATGTGGAATTTGTCAAATGTCAAGAATTATCATTTATCTGGGGTGCAATGACCTCAGAATTAATTTTTGTTCAATAGGGAGGTACATTTGTAATTAGTGTTGACATTAGTGTATGGCTCAGATTAGGCTGCAGAATGCCATGTATAACGACATTTCATGAGTTATGTTGGGCTGATTTGTAGGATTGGATACTGCTCTAAATATGGACTTATTATGGATTCATTTACAGTTATGTGGGCTCTTGACAGCCTTGTTAGGTCAGTTGATGGGCTTGGTAACTGTCTCAAGTGTGATCTGGATGTGAATCTTATTGGTGAGATCATCCAAAAACTTAGAAGACTTTGTAAAACACAGTCACTTTCTACAGATAAAGCTTGTTTGTGAACGATTAATTCATACACGTTCCCATGATTTCACTACTTTTCTCTGCATTGTTTAGATTATAATCATCCCTTCATTACAAACTACAGCAAACACATAATTGAATAACATGTTTTGCTACAGGGCATCATGATAAAAAGGCATCATTGTACTTTCTTGCATGGACTTCACTAGTGAGACTTTGTTTATCATCTTGTTTAAATCCATTTACATTTCACATACTCACTCCTATATATATTCCAAATTGTCTGTTGATGTCTAAGATGAATGAATTAAGACAAACACCATGGGCATTCAGGTTTCTTATATGAGGACTCACTCTGCACCCAAAACAAGGACAAAATATGGTAGTACTAAGTAACTTACAGTCACAATAAATTATGAAATAAATTACCCCAGTGAAAAAATCTACTATATAATGTAAACATTCAAAAAAAAAGAAAAGAAAAAACTTAGAAAGTAACTCATAATACAGTTGAAACTATAACTGTAGAATAACATATTTCACCAGTCTATCTGGCTGTTAACTTCTAATTCTTACCACTAATATCTTCACTATGAATGTCTACAAGACAGGCCTTACAGTTTATTCTTGCCACTACTACCTTGTTACACTTTACTTAACTCTACAGAATATTATGATTGTTCCTTGTGACCTATGAAACGTAAGTCTTCTGCTGACCAATGTTAAGGTCTAGAATTAATGAGTCGGTCTCATGGCAGCAGTTCAAAATCTTTATTCAAAACACATGCATGTGGGAGACAAAGCTTGAGTAACAGAGTCTCCTCAAAATATAATGATCTCTAGCGTATATACCTTTTAATATCAGCAGTTTGTTAGAATAAAGAACTATAATATTGACCAATCAACTCTGGACAAGTTTCAAAACCCATAGGTTCAATACAATAATATTCTTGTTACTAAGCTAGGCAGATTTGGACATTGACCAATTAACTTTGTACACTTTTCAAACTAGGTCAAACTGGCTCCTGTTGCGAGAGTCTGAAGCAGAAAGTCTAACTTCCTTACAACATGTTAATCAGTTAAATTCCAGCTGTCAGCAGTTTTACATTAAGTAACAAAAAGCATACTTGTCATCAGGTTTCAGCAAATATGTACATAAAAGGAGTAATGTTTCCTAAAGACAAGACCATTCCTTAAAAGGACAAATGCACATATAGCTTCTTAGCACATGTCCAGTATTTTGTACTTCTTTATACATGCCTTCAGTCACGTACTCAAACCCTTCTACAAAAACATACATTCTTGCTTATTTCTCCCTTACAATCCCCCAGTTGATGCTGTGTAAGCATTACTCTAAATTTATCTTTTGCTCATTTGTTCATACATTTCCCCAAAGTCCTTCATTACATCATCTGCATTTGTGTCCATTTCAATATACCCTTCATCATCATTTTGTGCCGTTAATGGCATACTTTCACTTTTATCAGTAACTGCTTGCTGTTATTTTACAGTAGTTCTTGCACTTAACAGCTTTAAACATAATGTTTTTAATATAAACAATAATGTAAATGATGCTATGGCAATAATTGCTATAAGCATAAAGAATTTATGTATTCCACCTCCCCATCCGGAAAACAGGCTAGTGTGTCAAGTCCACCAGGAACAGTCCGCCTCTTTAGCATGTGACAGTTCAGCAACCTTTTGTATGATTCTAAGATGGCTCTCTATTGCGTGCTCATTATCTGGAGTAAATATACAGCACTCCTCATGCACGAGCATGCACACGCCCCCTTTACAAGAAAGCATGAAATCAAGTGCCATTCTGTTTTGCAGTAGTACAGTTCTCATAGCAGTCATTTCAATATTAATCAGACTTAGAGTCTCAAAGATTGAATTTGCCTGAACTTCTAACAGTTTTGACAGTTTATGCAGTTCCCAGATAGCTTTGAGAACTCCATAGACAGGAAATATACCTGCTCCAGTGATTACATCATCACTGAGGTCCATATGGGCTAAACCCTTTAATGCTTTATGTGCTAAATCATGGTGATATATCCATGACACATCACCTTTCCCACCAGGTTGTTAGTAGATCTGACTTCTTGTGCATTTCAAATCTTTCCTGCTAGTAGGGCATCAATGTGTTGAATAGCAGGAACCAAGAAGCCTAAAAAAACTGTCTGACCAATTTTCTGGTAACCATTTATAAGCTTTCATACCACAAATAAAATAGCAATTTGCAATGAGTACTGAAATATTTGAGGAGACAGCAGAGTCACCTTCTAACCCACAAAACATTTTTCTATGAATTACTCTCATTTCTTGTACAAACTGTGTTTTTGTTTGGTTATCATTTTTATTAACCAAAAGAGCTTTTACCTCTAAATATTTTGCAATACATCCTGTAGAATTAGAGGAACAATTATACATTACAGTAATATTACAAAAACTCCATCTAACTTTTAAATTCCACCTAAGTTTTAAGTCCCATTTTCTTTGGAAGCATAAAGTTCCATTTTGTTTGTTAAATAACTAGAGCAAAACTCTCTCTGTGTTAGTGCTGTTCAAAGTTTCATACAGCAAATTAGTCGAAGTCTCTGTCACATTCAAAGGGGAAGTGGCTACCATCAATCCCCCATGCACCTTAGGGATGGAAGTACAAATCCAATAGTTAGTAACAAAAGACAAGGCATAAGTTAGTTTTAAGGCCTGGTAAGTGTTAAAGGTGGAGTGCCAGGAAATAGTGATTTTGGTTATGTCAGTGTCATTGTTGGCACCAAACAATTCTGCTCAAATGGCAATAGCAGGAAATACAAAGGGCCAAAGTAGTACAAGTAGAAATATGAAAACAAAACAGAGAGTACATACCCAGCATCATTGAGGAAAAGGAGTTCATGCTGTCATCTTGACAGGCTGTGACGCACCAAAAGGTTTAAACTGGGTAGAAAGAGTGGTTGCAGCATTATCAACAAGAGGCACTTGGTCAGTCATTATCATAGTCAGGAGGTCTTTTGCTCCCCATACAGTGGGCAATAGGTTCGATGACATCTTTTTCACCAAAGGTGAGAGGTTGGTAAATATCAGTTGGCCGTACCTTCCAAATATGTGATATGTGGATTCAGGTCAATGAACCTTGCAGGTGAACAGCTGATGAAGTAGTTAGAAGGACCACAAATGGCCCCTTCCAGCAGGGCTGCAAGACATTTTTTTGTTGAAAATATTTGACATAGACCCTATCACCAGGCTGGATGGAATGCATGACATCTGGATCAAGTGGCTCTAAGGATGAAACAACAGTCTTTTGGTAGCACTGGAAAAGAGAAACAAGGGTTTGGCAATAATGGAATAGAGATTCAACAGTCAAGGTAGTTTCTACGTTTACTGGAGGGGAAGCTCGGAGCTGCATAGGACGGACCATTAAAATTTCATGACGGGATAAATTTCTAGTAACACTCACTGCAGATCGAACAGAAAGCAACACCAGAGACAGAGCCTCAGGCAACTTTAAACCTGTCTCCACTGTAAGTTTTGTTAATCTAGTTTTAATAGTCTGATTTGCTCTTTCAACCATACCAGAGTCCTGTGGCCGGTAAAGACAATGTAATTACAATCTTACATTTAACATAGTATAAATGTCTTGAATAAGCTTTGGAGTAAAATGTGATCCCCTGTCAGACTGTATTTCACATGGTACCCCAAAGAGGGGAATTACTTCAGTCACTAACTTTTTTTGCAACCATTGTTGCACCATTTTTAGCACAAGGAAAAGCTTCAAACCACATTATGAATACATTAATGATCACTAAAACATATTTAAACCTAGCACACTGTGGGAGTTCTATGAAATCCCATTGCACAGTACAAAATAGTCCCCACGGCTTTTTGATATGCTTTGGAGCAATAGGAGTAGACTTAGAAATGTTATAAGCTAGACAAACAGAACATGTCTGAATTAAATGCTGAACGGCCTTGTAAAGGTAAGGTCCATACCAGTCAGATAATATTTGCTTGATCAAAACATTTTTACCTGTGTGAGCTGGTAAATGGTATGCTCAGACCAAATGGTGGATTAAGTTTCGTGGTGATACAGGTCAGCTATCGGGGTGGTGTCAAAGTTTTTCTGATGACCAAGTGCAGCCATCTTGAATCCACCTTACCTTTTCATGGTCTTTAGCTGCATTCTGAAATGAAAGTATATTAGTCAAACAATTAGACACAACAGTATTAAACTCAGTGGTTACAGTTTGTAATGGCTGCAGTTGTATTGCCTGAAGAGGCCATGATAACACAGCCTGCTTTGCCACCCAATCAGCTAGATTATTTCCTTTAGTCTCAAGTAAGAGTCTGTCTTATGGGCAGTCCACTTCATGACAGCTATATGCTTCAGCAAAAGCAAGGCATTTAACAATTCATGTACAAAATAAGAGTTTTTATTAAAGTCCCAGAGGATGTTAAAGACTTCTATAAAGTTCCAAAATCATGCACAACCCCATGTCTGTATATGTAGTCAGTGTCGATAGTATCAGTCTTATCTTTAGCTAATTTACAAGCTTCAGTTAATGCAGCCAACTCGGCTGCTTGTGTGGACACTTGTTCTTGCAGAATTCCAGTTAAGAGTACAGCATCTATAGTAGATATGGTGAATGCAGAAATTAACTGGCCATCCTCTCTTTGTAAGCAAGAACCATCCACAAAGAGAATCAGATCAGGATTTTCCAGTGGAGTATCTCATAGATCACTTCTAATGGAAAGCATAAGGTTAACAGCAGATAGACAATTATGGGGTTCACCCTCTTCAGAAGTAGGCATACGGGAAGCTGGGTTTAAAGGTGAGCAACAAACAATTTTAAGGGAAGGGTGGTTTAATAGTGCCAGCTCCTATTTAATGAGGCATGCAGCGGAAAGATATTGCATCTTTGATTTAAGTAGAAGCAACTCGACTGCATGGGGTACAGCCAAAAAGGTATTATGGCCAAGAGTTAATAATGAAGCCATATCATGGAGACATGCAGCTGCAGTCACCACACGCAAACAAGGAGGTAAGGCAGCTGCTACTGGATCAAGGGCGGCGCTGTAATAGGCAACCGGATGGAACCTGCCAGTTTGCCGTTGTGCCAACAAGCTAAGGGCCACTTGATTTCTTTCACAACAGAAAATATAAAATTCCTTAGAATAATCTGGTGATCCTAAAGCTGGGGGGTTTAGATAGTTTAGAAGCTCCAAAAGTGGTTTAACTACTTCTGCGTAACTTACTATCCACTGTCTACAATAACCAGTAAGGCCAAGAAAAGAGTGAAGTTGCTTTAGAGTTGTAGGATGAGGAGCAGACTGGATTGCAGATACCCTGGAGGGAAGCACTTGTCTAGCATTAGCTGAGATAAGATGTCCAATATACTAAATCTGAGGTTTCTACAACTGGAATGTTGCTTTATTTACTTTAAATTGTAGTAGTCCTAGCTGTTGAAGTAGATAAAGCGTATCAGTTTTACAAGCCTCAGGGGAAGGTGAGGCAAGTAGCAAATCATTTAACTACTGAACTAACATAGACCCACAAGGTAATGTTACTTTATTTAATTGCCACTTTTTTTTCTAGAGAAAAGGACTGGGGACTCTACATAACCCTGTGGTAATTTAGTCCAAGTACATTGCTGGCCCCAATAAGTGAAATCAAAAAAGATATTGACTATCAGGATGCAGCAGAATAGAAAAGAAAGTGGAAGAAATATCTATTACAGAGAAAGTAGTGGCCATCAGAGGTATGTAATTAAGAATAGCTGCAAGGATAGTAACTACTGGGAATGCTGGTACAACAACTGAGGTGACCACTTGAAGGTCCTGTACAAAATGGTAAGTCTTGTTACCAGGATTTTATACTGGTAATATCAGAGTATTACAAGGACTAGTAACAGGCACTATTATGCCTTGCTGTAAGAGATCCTGAATTACCAGCCTAATTGCCTGTTCAACTTCAGCTGACAATGGGTACTGATTTACTCTTGGCAACTGTTGATTTTGTTTTAGCGTAATTTGAACAGGTCCTGCATCAATTATGCAGCCAGCATCAGTATCATGGGTAGTCCAAAGACACACAGGCAGCTTATTTAACAAACATAAGTCTTCTTCAGTGGTTGAAGTTACTTTAGACAAAAGGAGTGAAAAAATGACATCTTCATGTGGTAAGGGGGCATCTACTAGAAAATGATTTTCATGGACATTTAGAAAAACTCCATCCGGAGTACAGAAAATAGTGCAGTTGAATTTGCACAATAACTTACTCCCCAGCAAGTTTAAAGGGGCTGAAGTTCCAACTAGGAAAGCACGCTCAGCTGCTAAAGGACTGCGATTAACATGTACTGGCTTTGTCAGAGGGTAATCGGTCCATACACCTGATAACCCAACTCCTTTACCAGAATTTGAAGAAAGGGGGAAGGAAGTCGCTATGGAAGCAGTAATCATAGATCGTGTGGTGCCTGTATCTATAAGAAAAGGAATAGAAGAACTCTGCACCTGTAGGTGGACATAAGGTCCTGATTGTCGGACTGGAAGCAGCAGAAATAGCTGTTTTAGGCTGTTCTATTGTCTAATTTGCCAGGTAGGCACTTGTGACTTCTTCATCATAGGGGCAGTAGACTGAAAAGTTAATTGAGGCGTACCTTGGTTCATCACAGATGATTGCTAAGTCTGCGTATTTTGGTTGACAGCAGGTATCTGCCAATCCTGGAAACTGGCTGCAAGTCGGGGCAATATTGGCCACAATTAAAGCATGGATTTAAATTTTGCTACTGAAACCCCTGGTTTACAGGGAACATCTGCTGTTGTAGAGCAGAGAAACGAGGCTGCTGGTTTACATTTTGTCTTTTCCTACTGTTACAAGAGCCTTGATTAGGGTGTGGCTGCTGTTGCATAAGAGAAGTTAATACTTGCAAGTGTGCATCCTCCTGCTGTTCTTTTTGTTCTCATTTTTCTCTGTCTAAAACGTCAGCCAAATATTGCACCTGAGTGACTAGTTCATGCAAGCCCAAATTTGGTCAATTTAAACAGACCTTTTTCAGCTGATCCCTAATAGGGGGTAATAGCCCTTTTATGAAAGCAGCTTAAAGTCCACTTGCTGCCGGGCCATCGGTCGCCTCCAGATAACCATAGTATGCTTCAAAGGTGTCCGTCATGCATTTTAAATATGTATCAATAGTTTCCCCTTCCCTTTGCATGACTGCCTTAATCCTGGACCAGTTAGGCACTGGTGGACAAACCATCATAATGGCGTGCAAGATCTTGTCATGAATCTCAGATACGTTTTGGTCAGTATGCTGTGGGACTTGGGCTGGAACCCCTGCATGCTCCCAGACACTCTTTAGGAGGTCTGGTGGAAAAGCGTATTCTAAGACTGAACAGGTTTCTTTAATAGTAGGCTTCTGTAACTTAACATGACCAGCTAATGTTTTGGCAAATTTGGCTGGATTTTGCCTAATTGGAGGCAATGACTGAACTATTTCTTGAAAATCTACAGCTGACCATGCTCGAACTACATGCAAGGTTGGGCTTGCATATTCCACAGTTCCATAGGCTGGGTTTGGGACCTGTCGCAATGGACACAGGGGCAGCCTGGTTCATCCTCCAGAGAAGGATGAGCCTGATGAACAGAGTAGAGCATCTGACTAAACATGTCTGGCCCATAGTATTCCTCCTCTTCATCAACAACAAGAGGCATTTGTTTCAATTGTCTATGAAATAGGTTACACTTTCTTCAGCCACACATCTCCCTTTCTTGATCTTTGGGACCTGGCTTACTGCTTGTGGATGTAGGGATTACTTAACTGGCATATTTTGAGCTTGTTGTTTATTTTTACATATCATTTTCTTGGAAGTCGAGGGTTCCTCCATCTGAACTGACATAGGGGAAACAATTTGTGAAATGCTTGATGACAATGTAGAAGTAGTAGGAGTATGGTCACTTACAATAGGGCAGTGTGGGGTCATTGTATCTGGTACAGAGGAGGGTGCTGGGATTGTACCATAGGAGGTGGTGGGAATTGGAGGTCATCATCAAATGATTCTTCCCTACTTATTTGAGTAATTTGTAACTTTTTCTGCTCTCATAAGGGATACAGAGCAGTAGAATTTGTCTGATCTTGGTGTTCAGAGACTGTTTTAGTATCTGACTGTAGTTGAATTTTTATTTTTTTCTGTATTATCTTTTAGACTCCTAACAACTGACTCTCTTTTTCTATCTTTGGACTCAAGCATCCAGGAATTAAAGGCTGACCAGCAGCCCAAGGGAATTTTCCTACCCTTTTCTTTAAGTCTTTTATGCAAATTATTTAGGACATTTTTATTGAAACTACCATTTTCCAGAAATACTAATTTTCCATCACTTTTTGTTAATTTTTCCCACAATTGCACATACATACAACTTTTAGATGAATACTTATTAAATATTTTTCCTGCAGGAGTTCCTTTTTCAGGCTCTTGTACAAAACTTCTCACATTCGCACCCATTTTTATGAGTTTGCCAACAACTTATCGGCTACTATCAAAAAATGACTAAATAAAACCCGATCTCATACAAATACAGTTGGCCTGGGGAAAAGAAAAACACTTTCATTCCATAAACAATTATCCACTATCACACCAAAAGAAAATGTGAAACAACACTTACCTTGCCACATTGTCACAGAAATTTTCTCCCAAGAGAGGAACTAAAAGAAATGTGCAGTTGTGAACTGACTCCACAGGCAGAAAGAAGAAGCAGAAGACCTGCTCAGGGCCCTTTATTTATCTGTTTGTCTGTGGCCATAGTTACTCAGAGTCTAAAAAATCTGAGTCATGGCACCAGCTGTTAAGGTCTAGAATTAATGAGTCTCTTGGCAGAAGTTCAAAATCTTTATTCAGCACACATGCATGTGGGAGACAAAGTTTCAATAACAGAGTCTTCCAGAATTATAACAATCTCTAGCTTATATACCTTTTAATATGCAGCATCAGCAGTTTGTTAGAGCAAAGAAGTATAATACTGACGAATCAACTTTGGAAAAGTTTAAAAATCTATAGGTTCAATACAATAATATTCTTGTTACTAAGCTAGGCAAATTTGGACATTGATCAATTAACTTTGTACACATTTCAAACTAGGTCAAACTGGCCCCTGTTGCTGGGGTCTCAAGCAGAAAATCTAACTTCCTTACAACATGTTAATCAGTTAAATTCCAAATGTCAGCAGTTTTACATAAAGTAACAAAAAATACTTGTCATCAGATTTCAGCAAATATGTACATAAAAGGTTAATGTTTCCTAAAGACAAGGCCCTTCCTTAAAAGGGCAAAAGCACATACAGCTTCCTAGCACATGTCCAGTACTTTGTACTTCTTTATACATGCCTTCAGTCACGTACTCAGACTCTTCTACAAAACATATATTCTTGCTTATTTCTCCCTTACACCAAAACCCTTAGTGATCCATAGTTATGTTGATGTATTCTAGTACCATAGGATAATATGGTTTTGCCAGTTTGTTGTCTCACCTTTCTGTTATGCTGTTCATATATTATTTCCAATCACTTATCTGTTCTGTGTGTTACAGTTTAATTTGTTTTCAAAAACTGTCTGCTTTTAGTAGTCATAGTAATAAATAGCATGCCATGTATATACTTGTGAACATCCTATTCAAAGTTTTTTTGCAATGTTTGCATCATTTCTCTTAAGACTGTGCTGGAAATGGCATCTTCAATTAGACATTTTCATGTGACAAATGTAAATACATATATGGATAAATAGATAGATAGATAGATAGATAGATAGATAGATAGATAGATAGATAGATAGAAAGATCGACAGATAGATAGACTGATTCAGGCATGAACAATAATGCCCTTTTAGTCTGCCAATGTACCAAAACAGTTATTCACATAATAAGTGCCTAGGTTGTTCTTAAGATAGATACATACATACATACATATGTACATGCATTCCCACATACATACATACACACATATATGCATGCACACATGCATATAAACCAAAATACATACATACTTAAACAACAAGCTTGCATTCTCTTACTGGTCATCTGAATGGTTGTAATTACATCTTGAGTTAATAACAAAGAGTACCTGAGTAAGTGTAATCTAGTTTTGGAATTATGCCACCCTCCTTCCAAGGTCATTCAAGAACATTACCTTAGAGCTGTTATAGATTCATAGGTGTACACTAGGCTAATGACCACAAGGACCTTTTAAGTCTAGCCATGCATGCTAAATCTCTGATAAGTTCTGGTACCCATGATAAGTGTAACCAAGGGCTTGGGAGATGAAACATTTACAGGTTGCCTGTGTCCATTTGAGAAATAGGTGCCTAACCAGGGATGAATTTCCTGCTCCGCATCCAGTTGTCCAAGTTGCACTTAAATTGAGTTAGGGAGGAACTCTGCTCCAAATGGATGGAGAGCCTGTTCCAGAGAAGGGCTAGTCTCTGGGATACATTCCTGTCTCTCCAGCAGATCCTGTTTATATCACAGACAAAGTTTAAGTCTTTAGAACAGGTAATTCTGGTGCCATTGGTTTTGTGGATATGCAGGAAGTCCATCAGAGTGGGGTCTGATAATGCCTTGTATGCCAGGCATATATTTCTCCTCAGCAGCCTGTATGAGACAGAATACAGGGATTGGGTTTTGAGTCAGTCTGCAAAGCACATGGAACCTCTGAGAATTTTCAAGTTGTTGGATGTGTCTAGATAGGTACATACCAAATAGGGCATAATATTCAATGATAGGTCTGATGAATGCTGAATACAGTGAAATGATGATCTACTTAAACCTAGATACCATACCTTTGTTTACAAGTTGCGCAACTTAGAATGATTTCCTCATTATTGTAGACACATGATGGTCAAAGACTTGATTACTGTGAATGTGTGTACCTAAGTCCCAGACTACTGGGTCGACAATTAAGGGTTAGTTGTCAGTATGATAGTTAGCATATGATGACTGTGCAAAGGATACTATTATGTTTTTCTTGGCATATAGTTTTGGTCCATGGCTCTGACATACGTTATTTGTCTGTGATAGCCCTTACTGGAGAACATTAGTGTTATTGGGGGGATTCTTTTACTACTCCTAATTTGCAGTCATCTACAAATTTAGTCATCCAGAGGCCCTTGACACTGGCCTTGACTTCAAAGAAGTAAATGACAAAATGCTGCGGTCCCAGGAATAAACCCTGAGGAACTCCTCTTGCAACTGGCTTCTTTGTACAGGTGGTCTCTCCAATTCTAACTTCCTGGGTCCTGTCTGTGAGCTAGCTGGCTATCCATCAGGTGATATAAGAATTTATAACTAATCTGTTGAGTTTGTCAACAATGTCTGAGTGGGGTATTGTGTCAAATGCCTTGGTCAGGTGTAGGTAGGCAATGTGAACCATTTTTGACCTCATTCATTGCTTTAGTGACCTTTTCAAAGAAGACCACCATTTTGAGTAGGCATGACCTGCCTTTTACGAAATCAAATTGAATTGGGTCCAATGTTTGGAGGTTTCCTATACCATTATTGATCATTTCCATGATAATTCTTTCTATAGCTTTTCATATGAGACTGGTGAGACCTACGGGTCTGTAGTTTCCAGGACCGACAGATGGACCACATTTGTGCAGAGGAATAATGAGTGTTGCTGTTCTCCATTCGGGAGGCACAAACCCTATTTGGAAGCTACAGTTAAATAGCAATTCCAGAGGGCATGATCGGTCATGTTTCATGTTGTTTAGAAGGCATCCTGGAATATTGTCTGGGTCCATTGATACAGTGTTCTTGACCTTAGAGACAGTGTTAAGGGCCTGTTCTCTAGTGATATTGGGGGGGAGTATATTTGATGGTATTTCCTGAGAGGATGCTGAGTGAGTGAGAGGGATAAAAATAGAGCTGATTTTCTCTGCTAGTAGGTTTGCTATATCTTCTAGTTCAGTATAGGTGGCTCCATTAGCAATGAGCTCTACACACAATTGTGTACCACCTTTGAAGTTACTGACATAGATAAATAATGCATTGTGGTTGTCCTCGGATATGGAGGCCAGATTTACCTTACATTTGGCTTAGGTAGACTTTATTTGTCCTGTGAATTGTTTGTTTAGTTTGACAAGAGTACTTTTCTCCTGCTGGGTTCTATGCCTCCCAATTTTTGCCATGATTTTCTTCCTTCTGTTATACAGCCTATTCATACTGTGATTCCACCTGTGGCCTGTTTCCTGAGTAAGTTCAGTACTTTTTCCTGGTGGGTACAGCTGCTGTACAGTACAGTACAGTGCGTCAGCTGCAGTTGTTTTATTAAGTAATTATTCTGATTTGATATATAAGGTGATGCCGCTGTGTGCATTTTATTTCATTCCTTGGGATTGTTGTTTTTCATAATTGCAACCCTACAAAGAACTTAGTACAACTTCAATCCCTTAGCAGATCAGCCACCAGTTAGGTAAGTCATTGGACATACAAAAGTACATTTGTACACCGAAGCTTGAAAATTCTTTTTAATCAATGTTGGCACTTCTAACCTACCATATTGCTCTTATACTAATATATACTCTTGCCATATTATCTAGGAGGATATTGTATTTTTTTAGACACATTTAGGAAAGGACATCTCACCCTTTAGTGGTGTTTAACTATGAGAATCTCAGATTTTTCCTAATTGTCCAAACATGTAACTCTAAATTGTTATTAAAATTGGTACAATTTAGTATCAAGACATTTAGTGTCTTTCACTCATAATTTTTATGACAAACCTAAATCCTTCTGTGAATTGATGAGGATTGATTGGGCTATACTTAATTCTGATAAACACTAGCCCAAACAGATTAATTAAAGCAGGCACAGAGTTCTTGGATTTTGTAAAAAAAAAAAAACTCTTCACTGAAACCCTATACAAACATATTAATAGCTGTATGGAGGTAGCTGAACCCACCAGGAAAAAGTACAGAACTAACTCAAGAAACAAGTCACCCAGGTGGAATCACAGTATGAATAGGCTGTATAACAGAAGGAAGAAAATCATGGCAAAAATTGGGAGGCATAGAACTCAGCAGGAGAAAAGTACTCTTGTAAAACTAAACATTTGCATTATTATGGCATTGCAGTTACTCATAGGAGCTATTCTCATTTACTTGAAAAGAACTTTCTAATGTCTCTCTTCATTACTGTAAAGGCAGACTGAAGCACAATATATGGTATAGATCCTTGCCATTTCCATTGGCATAGATGGCTAAAGTCCTGACTGTGAACCAGGTGGCCCAACATAGACTGCCAGCTCAGGCAAGGCGAGCACAGGAAAGGACAGAGGATGAGGCTTAATCATGGCCATCCTTCTTCAGGGTGAGGGCAGGGTATTTACTCATGGATAAGCTACTGTGTAGAACAGGGGTCAGACAGAGGTGTCATTACAACAGGGACAGAGCCAAATGAGACTTTTGTATATTCCAGTGACTTATTGCATGCCAATGTCCTTGTATGTTAACAAGGGTGTTGTATGCAATAAAAACTGCAATCTTCTCAAGAAAACAGTCCTGCTCCTAATATACTTAATCCTTACCACAAGAGAATAAACGAGCCATATGGCTCTTGCCCAGGGGAAATGAATGGCTTAGTAGATGAACCTGGAGGGTAAATTCAATGGATAGAGGAAGACTGGAGCAAACTTAAATAAATAAGCAAACAAGATACAATTTATTGTTTATAGTTTCTGAGTTATTTTACAGACAGAACCTTCCTGGTCACTTGAGGTGACTCACTTTTATTTGGCTGTGATCAAGGCAGGTGTATGTCAAGTGGCTCTGGGGCTCATTGATTTATCCATTTTAGTCAATGACTAGGTAATTAAATTAAACAGACCGAAGCTTGAATACCCTGTATTTTTAAAGATGAGAAGAGAACTCAGTAGATCATATTCAAGGCAAGCTACAAAATGCATTTTATAAACTTTTGTAAGTGGTGGCTGAGTAATACTAAACCAGTCAGTACTAATAAAATGCCATCCAAGATTATGGGCAGACGTCAAAGTTTAAATGAGGTATTATGTTTCATGGATTAACTATCTGATGTTTAAATCCAGCAGTTGAGTGCCCTAGAGCAAATATGATTCATGACTGGACCCATCATGTGGAGATAATGGCAGCCACATTTTGGAAACACAACACTTGACAGTGACAGCTCTCACATTCCCAAAAAGGAAGTATGATCGTGCAAGTAAAACAATGAAGAGCACAATTCAATTTTGCATATTAAAATCATTTTTTTTGCATGGAACAAGCTGCCCCACATCTATTGATGAAGGGTACTGCACTTTCTCATACCTCGCTAATTATATAGATAGACATAGAAAGACAGATAGATAGATAGATAGATAGATAGATAGATAGATAGATAGATAGACAGATAGGTGTGTGTGTGTGTGTGTGTGTGTGTGTGTGTGTGTGTGTGTGTGTGTGTGTGTGTGTGTGTGTGTGTGTGAAGAAACGGGACTTCTCCATTTCATCAGGGGTGCTTCTCTTTTATACCTTTTCCTCAAGATTAAACCAAATTCCTTGGATCTTAGGAACTCACACTGTTGTGTCTCAAAAAAAAAACAGTAGGAGCCCTGCAACTACTACTGGCAGAGGCACGAGGAAATTCAGAGAAGATGTAGACTCTCTAACATTTTGATGTTGGAACAAAGAAAGGCAAATTTATTTTATTCATTTTTTTAATTTTATTTGGCATTTGTTTACTGGAGAAGTCCAACTGGGCATGCATCCTGTTTTCAGCAGAGGCCCAAGGAGAAAAGCTCCAATATACATAGTTCCATTAATAAACTGCATAATATTGTCACATGAAGTGCAGTAAGAAATAGTAGAATTGACATGCAGGATAAATAACGTCAGATCAGAAGATCATACAATGAATATTAATCAACAATCATAGGATATTGAACACCTAATAAAGTACAGTCAGTAGTGATAACCAAAGAGAAAGGAAAGAGATTTTGCAGTTGGGGGAGATTAGGAAATGGAGTTAAAGTAGGGAGCTATTGGAGAAGAAACTTGTGTTTTGGCTAATAAGAGAAGGGAGGAAAGGAAAGGGGGAAATGAAGAGCAAGGGAAAGAGAAGGAAGAACTGAGGAGGAAGAAAGAAGGACGATTGGTGACAGGAAGGAAGAGAAGGAAGGAGTAATGGGTAGTGCCATCCTGGTGTAAGACATGTACAGAGCCAGGGGTTAGGGTTAAATCTGTTTCGAGGTTGTTTGAATATGTGACTACATGGCATTGCTCTAATATCTGCAGGAATACTGTTCCAGACCTTGGCTACTGAGGAGGAATATAAGCAGTGACCAATAGGTTTTTTTCTGTTTATAGATTCCAAGGAGGTGTTTCTCAGATGAGCAAAGGGGCAATTAGGGAGGTACTGGTTATGAATGGTGCTGGTAGCTGGGCAGTATGTGGATTTGTATACCATTTATGAGCAAGCAGGACTTGGGAGAACTTGAGGTAGTAAGGTAACTCAAGTCAGTTTAAATATCTGAGAATGAAGCAGTGGTGGGAGTTGTATGACTGACTGGCTGTATGACTGACTGGCTGCAAATCCAGCTTCTTTGTTATAACAAAGCTCAAGTGTGGATCTTAGGGAGATCTGAATGTTGGTGAAAATGGGTGAGGCATATAGTAGTGAAGAGATGAGGTGTGTATTGGCTAGAGTAACACTCTTGAAGAGTTGTTAAGGAATCTTTTTGATCTATAGATCATGCTCAGCTTTTGGTGTGTTGTTTTTATGCACTTTTGAATTTTAAGATCAAATTTCAGTTGATCATCTATTATGGCACCAAGTAACTTTATGCGAGACACAACTTCAATTTCAATATTGTTGAAAGAGGATATTTTGAAAGTGCCTTTTATGTGTGTTTGGGAGAAATAAGAGCAATTCTGTTTTATTTAGATTTAGTAAGAGCTAATTGCCACTGAGCCAGTTTTCAATAGAACTGAAAGCCTGCTGAGTGATAGATTGTAACTGGGAAGGACTAATAGATGAGCAAATGAAAGTGGAGTCATTGGCATAGTGTATAAGTGTAGCTTTTTAGGAAGATGTATGCAGGTCATTTATAAATATGTTAAAAGGAGAGGGACAAGTATGGTGCTTTGTGGGACACCTGTATTAACTGTGAGAAAAGATGAGTAAGTACAGAGCCATTTAACTGATTGTAGTCGGTTATATAGGCAGTTAGAGAACCGATTGACAATTGTACTGGGAAAGCCTAAAGCAGACATTTTTGAGAGTAGCTTGGTATGTGAGACTGTATTGAAAGCTTTAGACAGATCTAAAAAGAGGGAAAAAATGAAACTGTTGTTATCTCTGTCTTCAGTGACGTGGTCCAAAAAGATAACAAATACTGTAGCATTCAGGATTTAATTTGCCCTAAGTATAGTTACTGTTTACTTTTGCAAATCAAGCAGACGTGAAAACAGATCAGCAAAGCCTGAAACTTAATTTAATGAATTTTAAGAGCAATACCCTCTATCCCTGCAAAAAAAACAATCATCTGCCTATACCTGCCAGAGATGGCACAACATTAATCACCTGAACATTTATTACTGAAATGCTTTTTTTCATTAATCTATAAATTCCAAAATTGCTAAACATTATTAGTCCCTCAGATCTTTAATGTATCTATTTTTCAAGCTAGTGGTATGTGAGAGGGGTTTGAACAAAGCTTTTCTTTTCTGCTGGAATTGTCCTCAATCATATACTAGAAAAGAGCAAAGGTTAAATATCTGAAGCCAGAACTGGCAGTCTGTCTGTTTTGTAATTACAAATGCTCACCCGGTAGACAAAATGAGGAATGGTTTTCATAAATATGTAAATACTTATTTTAATCTTACTCTTTACTATCATTGTCAAGTCCATGTTGATGATCTTTCTGGCTATTATTGAAAATCTGATGTTAAATGTTTTGTGTTAATACTGTTAAAAGTTAATCTTATTCCTGTACTTGAGTTTTGCTCCTGGTGTGTTCTGAATTTTAATTGTTTATATCTTTAGCTTGTTGAATTGTATATTTAATCTTTATGTATCTGGCTGAGGTCATGGATGAAAAGAACCATTTAATCAACCCACTTAAGGGTAAGCACATGACTAAAAAAGTTAAAAAAAAGAAAAAAAATTGGAGAGGAAACCTTGGCCTGCCTTAAACATAGACAAAGCTAGGTGGCCATCTATGCCACCATTTGGCCAGAGATGCTTCTCTTGCTTGAGTACCTTTCATTCATTTATTTCTATACTGGCAGAGAAAGGAAGAAGAAAAAGCACTGCTACTACAACATTGCTCCACACAATTTTGTTTAAACAATGAATCGGTGTGGCAAAGCAAAACTGCACTTGCTGGACTGAGTGAGCTAGCTGGGATACAGCGATGTGGAGTACTAGTTTTACATAAAGACTGCTATAACTGCACAGCTCCTGCTGCACCCATCCACAAGCTACGGGTGGTTGTGGGTTTTCATTGACTATAAAACTCTTAGAGTGAGGACAAGTCTCAAACATATGTGCACAATAATTTGATTGCTTGATATTTGCATCTAATATCTTTTTGCAGATGTGTTCACTTTGCTTTGTAAAGGGTGTAAACAAAGTCGCTTTATAGCATTATGTTAGTTACTTATCTAGCAATGTACAGATACTAAACTGACATCAGGAATTTGAGAGGCTCTTTTCCATTTGCTGTCTTGTACAACATTAGCTGCTTTTTATCTCTACAGCCAAAGTATGGTTTGAGTTCTGCTGCATGGATTGTTCTCCATATTGCGGTTTTGCTCCAATGTACTCATTCTCCTTATTCCACACCACCAGGCTTTTGGTTTTACCTTAGTTTTAGGTACAGCAAAAAGAAGAGGTACATAGAAGATACAAGGGACAATACCTGTTAGCACACTTTACCGCATCGCCACATTGCTGCTCCAGCTTTCACGCTCACCACTCAAGTTAGAATGTCACCCCATATATCAATGAGAGCTAAACAATAAGACATGTAGAGAACAATTTGTTCACATCCTTCAGGAGTTATGAATCAGATATGATAAAAATGTGGTGAAAGATAAAAAAGCAAATTCCAAATGACATATCAGACAGGCATAACTTGTCAGTGTAGAGTCTGTTTAAAAATATCAAAACTAGAGTTACGTCTGCACAATATATTTAACCAATGCTGCAGAATCAAATGGCACTATTTCTTTGCATCTTTTGCCAGTTAGATGGCTCATTTGATACACTGTTAACTCAGCCATAAATGGTGGTTACAGACATTGTCTGGTTTGAGTGAATTTTTCTAGCAGAATCAATATGGCCATTAATATGGATTTATCTTTGCCCACTGCCCAGTACTCAGACAATGGAAAATATTCAGCAGCAAATGTAATGGGAAGGTAAATTTAGATCTGGATAATGTCATTTCACTGTAAGAACTAATGTGTATACTTGATACTGGTGGAAATTATGTCCCTTTTTATTTATTCCAGAAAAGCTAGCTATACTGCACTCTTAGCCAGTTAGAAATTGTTGAGAGGATTTTGGAAAAGGTAAAGTTGTAAAATAAGACTGAATTTCTTTCATAAATCATGATTTTTGATTTGGCCATAACTGGATCAAAAATGTTGGAAAAAGCTCTAAAATGCACCTCAAACCATCTACAACCCCTGGGCTTCTTCAGTTATTACAGCAACATCTGACCAAGTTAGGGTGTGTTGAAAGGATCCTGGAAGATATAATGTGCAAGGGAAGAAGAAAACCATTAATTTGGATAATATGAAGATGTTACGGTTGGGGAACAGAAGAAGAAGCCTTGGGGGTATGTGCAAGGGGGTATCATGGAGACCTCTCACCAAGGGCACCATTGCACCTAAAGCCAGCCCTGGAAGAAACAATATATATATATATATATATATATATATATATATATATATATATATATATATATATATATATATATATATATATATTTAAAATGCTGGCAACTGACAGCAGCCTTTGCTCTTATGTTTTGAGAGTTTACTGTATTGGCTGAACTGTGGAGAAGACAAATGGACTGCCATATCCAAAAGTGATTTAATTATACTTTCCAAGGGAGAAACAAATTTAATGGGGCTAGCTGAATTTTTGTGCCTTTTCTTAGTATCCATGCTTCATTTATTCATCCACTCATATCTATCTTTTTCATATTTTATCTTATTCACTGTCATAGGAAAGTAGACTCTATCTTTGTGCTTTGTGGGCATGACACAGTGCAAATAATCATAGATAGTATGTAAACTTACACACACACACACACACACACACACACACACACACACACACACACACACACGTGTTTGTGTGTGTGCATGCTGTGCAGACCTACAGGCAATATGAGATTGCACCCTCACTCTTCTGGCATATCTTTGGAATGTGGGATGAAACTTCTGTACCTTTAAAAACACATTTAGCTCTGGGAAAGACAGGTAATCTCTACACAGCAGGCATGAAATTCTACAACTAAACAGGAGAAATAGCTTACACAGTGACAATTAATAGCTACTAGTGGAATCCTGAAGCTTCCCACATAAAGCTAAGGCACTCTTCCCATGTAAAGTACGAAGATTTTTTTGTCATACACATATGGATATTTAAGGTATACATCATACTGCATTTTCTTGTCAGGCTATGGGAGTCACAACATGCCCATTAATGGACCCACAATACTAAACAGCCAAAAAATAAATTTAAATACACTTGTGCTTGTATGAATACTTTGTCTGATGACAAGTGAGAAGAACCTTCTGAAAGAGTAGAGAGCTAGACTTGTTACATCACTGTGTGCATTATATAGCTAAATTTGCTTGTCTGCCAGAATTGCATATGCTAGTGATAAAAACTATTATGCATGTTGGATTTATTAAAAATTTTAATGGTGAGATTAATTGCTGCAGGACTATTTAAAATAATTTAAAAAAATCACTTCATTAATAAATCTATTTTACATTTGCATACGTCCATTAAATTATTCATAAATAGCCCATTTACAGTTCTTTCAGCAAGCAATGAATGCCCTATTTACATGTATTTATTTAATTGCCTTTATATTATAACGTTCTAAATCAGTATATCTAAGTTGATTCATATCACTGTGTTTATTCCGGCTGAATGCATCAAATGCAGTTTTTAATGAAAATTCTCAACTGACATTACCTCTTGTTTACTTCTTTTAAAAGTGGGATAAGTCATAGGCATCACTGTCATCGTTTTTCAGATAGTGCAGTTGCATGATCTCATCATACAGCTATTCTGCAACACTCTTCTGCATCCTCACAGTTTTTCCCATTCCCATCAAATGTATTTCTCCTAGAAAATAAAAACAGTAATCAATCCACACCTATATATGTACAAATATTACTTTAGTATTTGTTTATTCCATACTTTAACTGCACTTTCGGAATCTCAGAAACAAATAACTTACTTGACAGACAGATATTTCCAATCCCTTCACACTGCTCAAAAAATGTCCAATAAATTAAACTGAATCTGCACTGAGTACTTGCTGATAACAGAAGAAAAAAACAAAAGTCAAGATGTTGTCAGCTTAATAAATAGTAGTTTGTATACATATGCATCTGTATACATACATTTGTATTTACACACACACACACACACACACACACACACACACACACACACACACACACACACACACACACACACACAATATCTTTAAACTCATTTGCACACACACACACACACACACACATGAGTATATGGAGATGGTAATAATGGATGTGCATCAGTAAAGCACTGTTGCGGTAGCCTAAGGTATGTGAGATGTATCCTGCCAAGGATCAGATACCACTAGTGTCCAAACTTTTAGGGCACATTCCAAGGACCCTAATTACTGTACAGATTCAGGAGACTAGTATAAAGACAGTCATTATGGTGCCAAAATGGATCAACATTCTTTCAGCTGAAGCATCCATTTTTAGGGTTACCACCTGTCCCACTTTGTGAGGGACAGTCCCTCTTTGGGCAGTTGTGTCCTGACCAAAAATATTAAAAATGGCAAATGTCCTGGGATTGTAGGACATAATTATGTCCCATATGTCATGTAATAGTTGCATAAAATAGTTATTTCTGTATGTAAAATACCTAAATGTTACAAGAAACAGAATAAGCAACTAAACTGCCACAACAATAAGCTTTCATTTAGGCAAAAAAGTAAAGTTCTATCCTTTGTACTGACCATACCTCTCAACTGTACAGATTTTCGCAGAATGTCCAGATTTTTGTCTCATATTTTTGGTGTGTTCCTCCTAAAATCTGTACCTTTCTGACAAACAGCTGAAGATTGAAGTCATTAAATAATGACAAATATTTGAGTTTAAGACTCCACATCCTTCGGAAAATTCATGCTAATGCAAAACCTATTATTCTCTCAACTTTCTAAGTTTGTAAGTGCAATATTTAAAATCTGCCCTATTTTTACCCCCATCATTTTAGCTTTGTCCAGATTTTTTGCTCTAAGAGGTTCAGATGTATGGTACTGACCATGAGTATGTGTCGGCCTGTAAAATCTGATGTGTGTCCCGAAAATGTCCCACTTTGGCCATTTGAAAAGATGGCAACCCTATCCATTTTGCTGCAGCTTTGTGGGTTTGGTGTTTGTGTAGCACAGCATAAAGTTACACAGATAAATGTTCACATCTTCCATTTTCTGTGAGGAAAGTATTTGTTTTCTGTCAAAAAAGGATATATTTCTGCCAGGATTTTTGTCTGCAACTTAAGACGTGTTAGGGTAGATGACAGGTTCCTGTCATAGTTACCTCACGTTTTACAATTTAGTCTGCAGGAAGAGAATGACACTAGGGTTCTGCTAATCACTTGTCAAATCACATTTTTGGAAGAGTGACCTGGGTTCCAGCTCATTGAATGTTTCCTCCCCATTTCTCAAGAAAAAAAGAGCTGTTAGGCAGGTTTTTGTCTTGAATCCTGCTTCCTCTTTGCCTTGGCCATCAGTGTGTTATTCCACTGTGGCCATATTAGGTTCTTCAGAGCATTTCTCTCTGTCCCTCTGGTGCTGCTTCCTGGAAAAGTGAGTGGCAGGCACATCCACCATAGCTGTTCAACTGTCCACTTCGGGCAAGGGAGAACAACTCTTGCCAGCATCAGAGAAGGGAGTGGATGTTGTTCCTTTACAGGACCACACTAAGTAGTTTGTTCCTGAGGAAAAGATCATTCTTCTGGTTGTTTTTCAGATGAGATTTCCAGGAAAAAGAAGCATGCAATTAATCACTTTCCTCAAATGTGTCCCCTTCAGTTAAGTCAGAAAAAGAGGACTGTCTAGGTTTTGCCAGAGGCATACATAAAGCCTTTAAGCCATTAAAGTCTGGGTCTTCCTTTTATTTAATTAATAAGAAAAAATGTTACTTTTTCTCTCTAGCTCTCTCAGATTCTGGTTCACAGTCTGAGGCACAGGAATTATGTCTAAACTTTAACTCTCTAGCTTCTACTCTAGAAGATGTGAATCTGAATCTGAGGAAAACTTTTTCCCCTCTGAAGAGTTGTCTTTTCTGACGCTGTTACCAGGATACTGTTATTTCAGTCAATACAAAACTAAATACCACAGTTCCAGTAAAGATACTATAATTTACTACAAGTAGATTTCTCTTAATCTGCACATTTTCCATCTGTTTTGCAGCCTAAGCCAATGCTTTTGTTGCAGCCGGCAATTTGCCTGTCATTCAGCCACCCGCCCCCAGAAAATCTAATCAATACCTTAAGTTTCTCTAGTTTCACAAATGTTTTTTTTTTTTTCATATCGCAAGACAGATCATGCACTGATTTCTCTTTCTAAACCATCTTCATCCAAACACTTTATGGAAGCTAGCCCTATTCCATCTGGCAAAGATGGAAGAGCTTTTGATAAGTTCAGAAAGAAAGTATATATTTCTATTTATTTTTTGAACTTGGGCTTCATATAGAGAATTCTGACTCTCACATGCCTAAGTTTTTCTGGTTTTCTTTGACAATGTGAGAAAGTTAATTGTTGTCCTGCTTTCTTCAGATATTAAGACAAATCTAAAAACTTTACATTTGTTTATGTCTCAGGTAGCTAGTCATTCTCTAAAATGTTCTTATGACATTGCTGATGTTGTTTCTTGAGCAGTTGACACTTGGTCACTGATAAAAAGACTTGCCTAGCTTCATTCTCATAATTTACCAGACAACGGAAAAGTTAAGCTCCTGGATAAAGAAATACTAGTTGGTCCTTCTTCTGCTGAGGTTCTTAAAATATTTGATAAAAGGGAAAAACTAATTGGGGGTTACCCAAATTATTCAACCCCCATATCAAACTTAATAGAAACATTATTTCCAGTTCATGTTCCTTTTATATGTAACAGAATAAGCAATCTTATCAAACATAGGCAAGCAAACTTTCAAAAAGGTTCAGAAAGAAGGGATGGTACTCTCAAAACCACTGGCAGTCAAAAAAAAAAAGAAAAAAAAACACATTCCCCGGGATTCATGAAGCTTGAGCCAGGCGCAGGCGTAGTGTAGGCGGTATAATGCCAAACATGGCCGCCGAGCGATTCAGGTACGATCCAATTCCATGTGCACTACCGGCGTACGCCAGGTCTGCGCATCCCTCAGCTTAGGTATGCTAATCACCCTATGTGCAGTGCCGCACCATGCAAATGAAGGTACATAGCGATTCATGAAGTGGTGTAGATGTAGCGTAAGCCCACAGAAATGTAAACCAAAAAACACGGTTTACGTTTTTCCAAACAGAATATCGGAGCTATGAAAGCGGACCAGACTTATGTATTACAAAGTTAACATATGCCAATGACTAAATATACAGCCAATGGCATAAGAAAAGATGCACAACATCTAAAAAACAACATTTAATGTCATGTCCACAGTAACGCAAAGTACAATCGCAGGGCATGTGTGCGCAAACGGGAACACAAAGAAAATATATACAAATGTCATAAAATCGCAATGTAATACAAATCATGATTTCACCATAATACTCAATGGTATGCATGGTACACCACAACCAAGCTGCAAGGGTTGCTCAGGGTCTGTGACAGTGTTTGGCATGGTAACTAGGAATTAGTAGTCAATGCCATGCAAATGAGGCAGGTAATAGTGAATCGCAAACGTCCTGCCAGACTAAGGATGTACCATACGTCACAGCGCTACAACACTGAGGAGTGGTTTAGAGGTATACATGACATCAGCAGTGGGGTATGCCACCATAGCTGTAAGCACATTGGAGCAATGCAAATCCGGCCTGGCTGTTGCTAAGCAAAGCCGCAGGACAGGGGTGGGGAGGTAGGTATAGCATCGTTTAGCTGAGAGCACATATGGTGCCCGAAAGCGCATGTGTACGGGAGTAAACGCCAGAAACCCGTGGGCAGACGACCGCCGTGCACTATAGCTCAAACAGGAAGGTCAGGGGAAGAAAATAAGGAAATGCCGCAGTAGGGTAATTGGAGTACAACTGAGCAATTAACACCTATTAACTCACAGCGGGCAATCGACGGCAGCTGACAAGTCTGCGCGCAGAAACCTGCAAAACAGGATAGGGAGGTGTCAGATTGCAAAGAAAAGAGAACTGTCATAGCAGAGCAAAGCAAAAAGCCAAAAAAAAACCTGCCAAAAATAAAAAAAACCGCCATAAAAAGGGGGGAAAAAAAATTAAAAAGGGGAAGATAACCCAGGTGTAAAAAAAAACAAAAAAGCACCC
>NC_056731.1:140338453-140350953 GCF_019279795.1 Protopterus annectens
TTTTACCATCACGTGTATAGGGCGGTTCTTAGTTTGCGGACAGGCCGACGTCTTTGAATACAGACTGGATAAGGCACATTCCAGCAGGTGGGAGCAGTTGTGTGTGGGTGTGCACAGTGTTAAGCACTGCTGACCTCTGGTCACAGCACCTTATACACGTTTAGACTCCACAATTCTTTGACAGTGCACTACTGGCATACTGGTAGACAAACACGCTTACAGCCGCTCGCTCACCGACATTTCCACTTACATTTGTCACTCACGCTGGGTGCGTGCGATCCCTTGTGATGCGTATTACATTGGACTACATGACTACAGTATCGGGTATGTGTAACCATTTTGCGATGGCAGGAGTTCAACTGTACGGACTCGGCGGCCTGTCCAGTGATGTAATCATATTATATGCGTGTTCCTCATACAATCTGCTCCCATCTGCCTGATACATGGGAACCGATACTCTGCAATGCTGACATGTGACTTGAGTTTGTTAACGCAGCTGTCTGCCGAGTCATGCTACCGCATACCTGCTGCACGTTGTCCACCTTTCAGATTGCACGACGGGAGACTGTAGGAGTGACACTTTTCCCACTTTGCATGGGACAGTCCCTCATCATGCATATCTCATGTGACAATACCAGAACTCTCCACCAGTCGGGGACACATTTCTACAGAATCAGGGACAGGTCAAGAAAAATCAGGGACACTTTTAGAAAAGTAGTGCTATTAACTTGAAACATTGACAGAATCAGAGCATATGACTTAATACACATATTCTGAGGTAACAGTTGTTTATAACTCTTACTTATTGTCATTAGTCAGTAAGTGTAATTCACCACTTTTCCTTCAACAGCCACTAATTTTAGGAGGGATTAAGAGGGACAGAGTTAAACTTTCAGTCAATCTCAGGGATGTACCTGACATTCAGGGATGGTTAAGTGGTACTGACAATACTCTAGCCATTGCAACTGTCCTGTAGGGGACATTCTCATGCTGTACGTGTCTGTACTGGTTGCTTGTTACAGGTCTTGTATACCTGACACGTCGATATGTCATATGTAGTAGCATAAAGCGGCACAGCACAGTGGCACATTGTCACCTCCACAGCAGAGGTTCTCCGGTTTGATTCTCGGCTGGGGTGCCTTCTGTGTGGGTTGCATGTTCTCCTGTGTTTGCTCCTTTTTTTCCTCCGGGTACTCCGTTTCTCCCATTCAAAGACCATTCAAAGCAGAACATTTCTCATTTCTCTTCGCTGAAACAGGCTCTAGGCTCTATGGTACGGACATTCCCGGTCAATAGATATTTAAATAATAAATATAAGCAACTTTACTGCTGCTAGACTACGCTTTAATTTGTTCCGATATGTATATTTCTGTACTATGCATGGCTGTAGGTATGTTCTGCCCTGGTACATCTGACATTTCTACAGAGCAGGTTCCACTTTGGCCATTCAGAATGGTGGCGGCCCTATAGACTCTATATGTAGAGCTATCACATGTGTCAAGGCAACACATACCCACAGCCAGTAGTAAACGGATGACTTCCACGGTTTTCATACGTTAAGGTTATTCATGTAGCATTATAATTGATAATACTGTTTCC
The DNA here is from genome assembly GCF_019279795.1 of Protopterus annectens. Lineage (NCBI taxonomy): Eukaryota > Metazoa > Chordata > Ceratodontiformes > Protopteridae > Protopterus > Protopterus annectens. Next base: position 140,340,053 of record NC_056731.1, read on the forward strand.
TATTACATGTAGCTGCTACTGATACAACAAATTGATGTCTGACACCACTACTTACACTATATAGCCTCCATTCCTGAACTCACAGGCCATGTGCCATAATTGTCATTTTACAGGACACAACTGCCCAGACGGGTGTGTCCTAAGCAAATGTCAGGTGTTGAACCTCTTCTATTATGCTATCTTCTACCTAAGGTGGTCAGCAAATTATGCACTTTCTGTCAGTAGCAGAACTCACATACCAATGGGTGTGAATGAACACTGTATCAGGGACAATGCATAACACCCTGTGGGACACATTTAGACGAATGGTTCTATTAACCAGACACATTCACAGTCACAGAGCATATGTATTCATTCATGTTTGTTGAGGTACATGCTGTTTATGACTCATACATGTTGTCATCTGTCATTACCTGTATTCCACCACCTGTTCACCTAATATCACTAGTTCTGGAAGTGTTTAGTTGGACTTTGTTACATTCTGATACATAACTATGGACGTCCATGCTAATCGGGTACACGGCACTGATTTGGTCTCTATGTATTCCCCCGATGGTTTACAGACTATCCGGTAGATGTGCTCTTCAGGTTTGGGAGGTGTAGGCGTATGCTATGCCCACATAGGAATATTAATGACTTCCACTGGGCGGGCCTACTACATCTCTGCCAACCAGCACCTGCACACTTAAGCCCATTAATGCATACCCATGGTCCACCTACCTGGCACCCCTCTACAGCAGTCATGACAAATACTTACTGTGAGCGCAGCAGGGGTATGAGCACACCTCTACACATTGCCCACTCTCCCCATCTCGAGACACATGTCGTACGTTTTGTCAACCCATGTATTATCACACTTGCACAACCTACTGTTCCATGTACACCTACATCCTGCTCGTACTGATGTCAGCAGATTCACACATACCCTGAATATTTGGGGTCCCGCAAGGGACACCGTTATCCATGTTTAAACTGTAGACCTTGCAAAACTCTCCCACTGGTACTTTCTTTCCGGTGTTTTGGACAGCGGCAGTGTATTGATCTGTATTTCCTGTCTGTATGTCTGTCCGGCCTAGCTGGGCAATGTGGGGGGGGTACAACGTTTATTTATTGGACCTCCCAGTCACAGATGCCTGGGCTGTAAATATGTTATCCCTAATTGCTGTGAAGTAACCTATTTATGTACATGTGTATATCTACACTGACATATCTATTTTGTATTGTGTGTATGTGTATATATCAGTACCTGTTGTTTGTGTATATATATCTATATATATCCGTAGTATATCCTTGTGTGTGTGTGTGTGTGTGTGTGTGTGTGTGTGTGTGTGTGTGTGTGTGTGTATATATATATATATATATATATATATATATATATATATCTGTATGAATATATATGTGTATGTAAATTAATATAGATATATGTATATATACGTTTTTATCTATATATACATCTGTGTGTCTGTTAACCTATACATTTCCCGGACATGGACACTTACACATGCGTATTGGGTTTTATCTCTGCTTCAACAGCATACTATTGCCTTAGTCATTATGACACCGACACTTCACTCCGGTGAACTTGTGCTCAGTATATTGCACGTTATACAGCGGACAGATGCCGCATGTTTTTCATGTCTGGGATGCCGCTGCTAACTGGGATGTGATGCAGTGTCATTCAACCTATTACTTGTATGCGCAGCCTATTATTCCTGCTACTGTGTTTGTTTCTGTGCACATTCATATTATTACTGTTGATAGGATGTGTGTTTGTGTTACTGTGACTGTACGTCAACATATTGTTGTCTTCATGTAGTTGTGTCTTTCTGCTTTTCCCAGTTTGGGGTCGTCACAGCAGAACTCCGTTCCGCTCATGGGTGCCGTATAGGTTTTATGTGCCGAGCCGCCAGCCCTGATGCACAACGTCCAACAACGATACGCCCATTCACGCATGTCTCCATGCAAATGATGCTCTATCTGGGAATCGCACCTACGTACTAGCTGACCTCCACGGGCTGCTCCATTGCACCCGGCACAACATACCCTAGCACTCCTGTGTCCATAATCGCATATCCATAGTTTCTCCTGCACACCCGTGTTGAGTTTCCACACAAAACAGCCATTATACACCTGATATCGCAGCCATGACACACATTTATACATTGCCCTCTCATGAGCGTTGGGGCCCTACACACATTTTGTACGGCCTCGTGTATTCACAGGCTCACCATCCATTCATATTTGCATATACGTGCCTTTCCTGGTGTTATGGATTACGAACAGTTTGCAGGTTACAAGTGTAGGTGGTTGCAACGTGTACTACATTCCATCTGTTTACAATGTTGATGTAGCACTTCAACAATGTTATGGCCACTGGTATAACCCTGCCTTTGGTGTGAAGAGCGGTGCTCTACTCACACTTGTGCAGCTTTATGTGGCATACGCTGCGAGCACTTCATAATTCCTTACTTGCTCTGGATTCCCTTCAAAACCCTTATGTTTGCTTTCATCTTTCGACGCTCCTTACATATATATATATATATATATATATATATCTATATGTATGTATATATATATATATATATATATATATATATATATATATATATATATATATATATATATATATCTGTATATATATATATATATATATATATATATATATGTGTGTGTATATATATATATATATATATATATATATATATATATTTATATATGTGTATATATAGATAAATCTGTAGATATATAATTGCATATTTCTGTTATGTCTGTGGATATTTATCTATACACACATCTATTTATCTATATATATAAAAGTTACAGCTGTACAAGACAACATACATTTGCTATGCTAATAGATGCGTACACCCGCGCAGGCACACTTGCATCTACTTATTCTGAGTTACATATGTTTACAGGCACTTCTTTGGGATTACATGTGCCTTATTCCTTATGAAAGTACCACTTTGATGGAATCCAGTTAATGGACCCATGTGAACGCGGTCACCTTTACATGTATAAATGTTGGCTTTACAGCACAGAGGCATTCATTACACAATTAATATGTGCTATAGTCGTACTTGAACCGGGAATGCCTTTACATTGGGTGGATGCTGTAACCACTGCACTATTGGTGTTCTAGCTCATTTATATGTATACCCATGGTTCATAGCTACTCTGACATAGGTCTCACCGCTTCCCTTACACAGCAGGCATCCATTCTCCTGCTGGGAAAACCGCAGTACTACAATTAGGACATTCCCTGTTTCCTACTGCTCTGGACCCGTGATGCAAGTCTACTCACTCCAAGGATATTCAGAACTCCTACACTTATAGTCCTTGCACATATGCGTGTTTGATTGTCAAGGTGTCCATGTGCTGGCCTGAGTTTAGGCTCGGCCGACTGGTGACTAGAACTACCCTCGCACTGTTCATAGATCAGACATAGCACATGGACAGAGTTAGTCCAGATTTTAACATTCTACCTGTGTTTACAGATGTAGGTGTTGGGGCACCTCTGACCACATAATTGGGTCAGTGCTACATAATTTAGGGCGGGGAGTGGTTCCACTACATAATGCAGGTTGGGGGGTGGTTTCCATGTGTTTCCCTTCCCATTTGACTATTTTGTTTCACTTCCCATTTGACTATTTTATTTATTTATAGATAAAATGAATATTATTCTGGACATCTGTTATAAATTCACTACAGGTATGCAATCAACAGATGTGACAGTTGGTTGGTGTACTTATGTGTACAGACCTCTGTGATACTCAGGGACTCATTTCTACAGTGACAGGGACAAGGGTATGACAACTCAGGGACAATCACGGACACTTCTACCATATTAGTACTATTAATTTGGAACGTGTTGACAGATTCGTAATACTACAAATTTTCTGCAGTTAAATGCATCTATTACTCTTCATTGTTGTAAGTAGTCATTGTCATTCAACACCTTTCCCCCAAAGGTCCCTGGCTTTGTGAGTGGTTAAGAGGCTGGCCATTTATTGTGCGAATGCTCTGACCATTGGTAGCGTTGACATTGTCATATGTACAGGTTGGGATGTATTCTGGGGACTAGGGTTGCCACCTTTTCAAATGGCCAAGATAGGACATTTTTGGAACACACATCAGATTTTACAAGCCGACCCATACCCACGGTCAGTACAAAGGATAGAACTTTACTTATTTGCCTACATAAAAGCCTATTGTAGCGGTTTAGTTGCTTATTCTGTTTCTTGTAACATTTAGGTATTTTAGATACTGAAATAATTATTTTCTGCAACTATTACATAACATATGGGACATAATTATGTCCTACAATCCCAGGACATTTGACATTTGTAATGTATTTTGTCAGGACACAACTGTCCAAAGAGAGACTGTCCCTCGCAAAGCAGGGCAGATGGTAATCCTACTGCAGACACCAGATTGTTTGGGCCAACATATAGCCACGGTCAGTGCAGGTTTAGAACATTCATTTGTTTCCTAGCTGTGAGCCTTATACCTTTGGCACTTTTGTTGTTTGCCTGTTTCTTCTATTAATATGTTTATTCTATCCTGATGTGACCGCTTTAGGCAACTGTTACATGCAGTATGGTACATAGTTATTTCCTACAATCACAGGACATTTGGCATTGTATCATTGTTGGTCAGGTCACACCTACACACACATTAATTGTCCCTCACACAGTGGATCAGGGGGTATCCTGTTTATGTCAGTGCCTTCATCACCCTTATACCATGTGCCACTATGCGAATGTGTGCAATATATTCTCTCGCTTATTCGTGTCGGGACACGTGGGCCACTGGCAGGTGTTTGATCCTGGGTAGTAGGTTCTGCATGACCATCTAGGGATGGACAGTCTTGTGCACCACTACTGCACATTCCAACTTGTGTCCAGATATCTACAGGACTGGACTTCGTGTCTTCATACCCATTCTAATGTTTACACAGGTTACTTATCCCATGAGGGATATCCCAAAAATTGAACAAGACCAAAACAAGACAAATACCGAACATTCTTCTGGCATTACGAAAATGTGCTGGGGGTTTTACATGCAAGGGATACATAGTTTGCAATCCTGAAAATGCCTAGGGTGACACTACCTACTACATATGTGTAGTGGTCACTATGTGTAGATGTGGCTGCACCAAACCAGTAGGCCAAGTATGGCTGGATTTGGTGGACGTTCAGGTATGGGAGCAGGTTGTGTGCTGTGGAGGGGATGCTGGCTAGTCCATTATGCATCCAGGTGTGTTGCATTTGATATGGCCAGTTCCATCAGGACCAATCTGTGGGTATGTGCTGGTGACATGTCTATACATTTGTATCGCACATTTTAATATTCATATGTTTGTTGGATTGTGTTCTGCAGTATGGCCTGTCTGGTTGTATTGCAGATGTGTATACATGTTTTTGTGTTTCTTTCTGCTTCACCCGGTGCTCCCTCATACACCTCCGGTTCACCTATTCTGCATACGACACAGTGTCGCCTTGGAGGATTATACCATTACCCATCCCCCCCACACACACATATTCCTGACACTCCATCATCACTGCTTTGGTTGATGGCCCATGACACGGTCAAGGTAACACATTGCATACCCTACATATGTCAGGTACCTGTATGGTTGTGTGGACTACCCTGCCATGTTTGACTTTCCACATGCTATACCTCCCGCACATAGGTACACGCCCATACTTAACTTTCATGACATGGTTGGTATACCCGTGTAATACCCGTTCAACTGTGACACATCCTGACAAGTTCGGCTTGGACCGCTGATGTGTGGATTTTGGCCGACTGTTCTAATCATTGGTAGGATGCCACCTTTTCCTATGTCCAGGATGGGATATGTCAACGGTACAGAGAATACTGTTCCTTTCAGCCTACATGTTGCCTTATTGTTGTAGCAATTTATATGCTCCTTCTGTTTCGTTTACATGCTTATTCTATTTCCTGTCACATTTGGTATGTGAAATACGGACATACCTATTGTATGTGACTATTACATGCATTGTGGGATATAATTCGGTCATACGGTCGCTAGATATGTACATTTATCGTGTTTTTTGTTATGGACACATCTGCCCAGCTGTGTACCCTCCCTCACAATATGAGTCAGCTGGTGACCCTGACAATTGGGCTGGACGTACCTATTGGCGGCGTGCTAACATATGATGCGTTTCACTTTCACTTGGTATAACTATCTACACTGCGTTGGACTGCGGGCACACGTTTTTCAATGTCATTTGTTCGCGGGATAGGGACCCGTTATTCCCTACCATGCATCTGTGTTTGCTTCTTCATTTTGTGTTCGCAGGAACTGTCTTGCATGCTTTGCATACGTTTCAGTATCCACAGACAGCTGACATTTCCATGCCTCCGTGCGGCACTTCGACACGCCCTATGCACTCATGCTCCTTTCCTATGCACGTGGCTGTGGTGGCAGCGAGCCTTCATTAATATGCATTTGTTGCTACTGCACCATCTTCATGCCGCATGGTCGGTGCAAGCCTAACGTTGGCCTTGCGCCGAGCTTCATGAATCCCGGGGATTGACTATATGTCCCATCTTGTTTTTTTCCCCTCCCCACCCTGGAAACCCAGTAAAGCTTTCCCATAGTACAGGTCTTCAGTTTCCTCTTTGGCACTAGATAACTTCAGACATTTGGGTTCTGGTAATCATTCAAAATAGGCTACAACTGGCAGCTGGATTCCCTTCTTCACATCATCCTTTCCAAGGAATTCCTCCACAAATATCTAGTAAACCTCCCCTTTTCCTCCTATATTGGATCAAATGCTCCTCCTGATCAATTCTGAAAAGTTTTTTGTTCAGAAATATTTCTAGTAACAAAGAAAGAAAGGAGGAATTTGGAGATTTATCCTAGTCCTTTCTTCTCTAAACATTCACATAAAAAGTTCAAAATTTCTAAATGCACTCTCTACAGCCTTGGTTACTTCTCATTCCATCTTGCAGTTTTCTAGTAACTCTGGATTCAAAAGGCATTTGTCTTCACATTCCCATTCTGAAAGATATCAGGGGCTTTTTAAGATTTCTCCTGTCTGGTTATATTTTGGTCTTCTGCTTTATGGTTTGGGTTGTCAACAACTGCGAGAGTATATACAAAGTGCTTAGCTTTTTAATGGCCTATTACAAGTTACACCATATTCGCATTTTTCCATATTTAAAGGACTGGCTTATTTTTCATACTCTTACATAAGTTGTCAGAAATTTCTTTCTAGGGTAAAAGACTTTTTTCTCAATCTGGGATTTTAAGTAATCATAGAGAAATCTTCATGTGTTATTTCTGTCTCACAGGACAGCATGTCTAGGATGTCTCCTAGATATTGCTCTCATAATGGCTTTTTTCTTCAGGACAGAGTATAATTTTAAAACGAACATTTCCTGACATTTTTTAAATAGACTCTTACATATTCCAGGAAGTAATTCGGAATTTTAGACTTCATGGCCTGTATAATTCTCATGGGCAGACTTCACAAGAAAAAAATGCAATAGTTCTTCAAAATCACATTTGGATCCAACACCGGCACCTCATATCCTTTTAGATCCCAGTGCTGGGGTTTGTCAAAAGGGAGATTCTCTGGTGGGTCTAACATACAAGAATCAGTTTACTGTCAAACCAGATCTCCTTTTACCCCTCCTGTCCCAACTCAGTCTACAACCACAGATGCCTCTAAAAGGCACATTTTTCAGTATTTCTTTTCATGTTTCATCCTAATCTCACTTCAGTTCAAAACACATTGTCAAGACCTTATTTCTTTAACTAAGAAAATATCTCTGACTTGTTTTAAAGTTTCCGATTAACCGAGAGGACACAACATTTCAATGTACTTGCCTTATTTCTCCTAAACTGCACTGACCAATTTCCTTGTGACTCCCTACTCTAAATTTGGCAGTATAAGTATGACAGCAAAATTTTCTGCAGGCAGCCTTCTCATAGTTAACTCTTTCACAACTGTGCCAATTATGGTTAATAACCAACAGCTTCACTGCCAGATATACATATAGATAGAAAACCAGACCGAGCTATAAACAGAGATATAGAGATATCAATATAGATACATAACTAGTTACACACACATACATATATATATATATATACTGTATATATACTCTGTATATATATACTCTGTATATATATATATATATATATATATATATATATATATATATATATATATATATATGTATATATATATATACATCTATATATATATATATATATAGATGTATATAAGTGTGTGTGTGTGTGTTTGGGGGATATGTATACACACACACACACACACACACACACACACACACACACACACACACACACACACACACACACACACACACTTTGACTTTAAGAATTTGTTGAAAGAATTCATAATGATGTCATCTAGTTAATTATTTAATTGAATACCTGTTATATAAGATGTCCAACAGTCTGCATTTCTGTTTGTTAAAGGTCTGAGGAAGCCTTCTGGCGAAAGCGCTTACCTTTTTATGTGCCTAAATAAATATATCTGGTTTTATTCATGGTGGATTATTTTTTGGATGATTCAACGACACAGACTTTTGTTTTCCTATTGGGACTATATTGATGCTGAAGACTGTTCTATATGCTGGGTTGTTCCTAAGTACCATCATTTACTTTTTTACTTTTTTAACTGCAATTGGTTTTGGAGCATTTATCCCTGTGTGGCTTGCGCTTTATTATTTTTATTGCTTATTCTTGTTTTATCACTGCAAATACCAGCAGGGAACCATGGCTGAGAAATCTAATCAAAATGTGGAACTACCTAATGGTTAAGGTGTTTGCCTTACAAACACAAGGTGCATGGTTTGAGTCTCACAAGGGATAACTGGCTAGGATTAAAATGGCTTGCAAGGGCAGTTAGCTTAGTACTAACCTATGAACCTATAAACCTATGAACTACCATACAACCCAAAGAAAACACCAAAGGATACTATCTATCATACCCGGTTTTTGAACAGTGTGGCTGGGGAGACTAATCCACTACTTGCGTATGCAGTCGTGGATACAGGAAGTGAGAGCGGAAATGATGTAGTCGACGATAATGCACTCAGCGAAGCTTTTGCCTCACTGGAGACAGACTTTTTGAAACTTAAACGGTTGCAGATGCAACAATATCATTTTGAAGCATGTATCCAGAAAAAGATCGTACCTAGAGGACTTTGTGTATTAAAGATGCACACAACTGGGACTACTCACCCGGAATTACTTTATCAGTGGCAGCAACTGAACATACAGGTGAGCTTAAATTATATGACTTTGTTGAATGATTTTTTTCTCACCGGATGAGGACAGACTCAAAGAAATTATTAAAAAACAACAAACTGATTTGTTAGAGACATTTCCAACTACTGAAGTTGAAAGAATGATGGAACAGTTACTTGACAGTTTTTTTGTTTGAGAAATGGCTCCTTGAACAGAAGAAGCATAAATTAAAACGGGACATTTTCGATTTTGCACATGGTTAAATCTTTACTTGGCCTCATAATGTTAGTAGTGGACAGGAACAAATTAGAGGTTGAAGTAGGTTTGTACATACATCTGTGTCTACACCTTTGAATGTAAATACTCCTGTAGTCGCAGTGAGCAATACAAGCAATAATAATTCTGATAATACTGGATTTACTGTTAATACTGATAATGTTTCTTTGGCTAGCCTAACAAATGTATGTGATATACCAGTAGTCAGCACTCATGCTGGTGCTGGTACTGACTGTAGCAAGAACAGTCAGTCTAGTAATATCATAGATTCAGATGTAATCAGTGTACATTCTAGTAGTCATTTGACTGCAACAGCAAATACTGAACCAGTAGTCAGGAGAAAGGTAATGCCCTCTACTAGTAGTTCTAGTTTGATACACCCTCCCCCTTTCCCAATCAGCGACCCCTCCCGCAGGGGAAGGAGTCGTTCCATGAGCAGAGGGAGACAGAAAAGGAAAGCTTCAGGTGGAGAACAGAGGGGACCCACCTTGAAGAAAATGTGGGAGAAATTAACACCAACATAGTGTGGAATATTTCACATAGACCCCTTGATGAAGATGAAATTGAACTGTTGAATAAGGGCTTATCATTCATACCTACCACTAAAAGTGATATGACAGATATCATTTTAGATAACAAACTGTTTGTTCGTAATGTACAATTGAAACTATTGTTCAAGAATGAAGACACTAATTTAGAAGCTATACATTTCTCAAAACCTAGTACATTTATTCCCAACCATCATCCTTTATTAGATGCATTTAGTAAAATGGTTGAAGAAGATGCATATAATTTATGTAATCATTCTTATGAATATAAGAAGGGTAATTTAACATGTAAGCAGAAATCAGCATTAAATAGATTCATTAATGACAAGAATATTATTATCAGGCCAGCCGACAAAGGCGGGCCTGTAGTAGTAATGGATATGCATGGTTATACTAGTTTAATGCATGAAATGCTTAATGATAGGAAATTCTATACACCTATTTTGCTGGAAGATGTTTACAGTCATGTTTTGAGGATTTATAATACATTAGAAGACTTAAAGAAAAGTGAAATCATTAATGTAGAATTGTTCAATTTTTTCTGGGTTGAAAATCCATTAATACCTGTCATACAATGTCTACCTAAGCTACATAAAGACCCAACCAATCCACCGATGGGACCCATAGTCACTGGTAAGGGCTGGGTCACTGATTCTATCTCAGTTAACATTGAAAAGAACTTGAGACCTGTAGTTGATAAGAACCAGTTCATTCTCAAAGATACAAAACAGCTCTTAATGGGCCTTTATGCTAAAATGGATTCTATAGAAGACCCCCTTCCATTTTTGCTAGTAACTTTTGATGTTAAATCATTGTTTACG